>NC_053025.1:573137709-573221964 GCF_003073215.2 Triticum urartu | reverse complement strand
GCATACAATAAAGCGACAACCATATGGCTCCTGCCAGTTGCCGATAACTTGGTTACAAAACATGATCATCTCATACAATAAAATTTAGCATCATGTCTTGACCATATCACATCACAACATGCCCTGCAAAAACAAGTTAGACGTCCTCTACTTTGTTGTTGCAAGTTTTACGTGGCTGCTACGGGCTTAAGCAAGAACCAATCTTACCTACGCATCAAAACCACAACGATAGTTTGTCAAGTTGGTGCTGTTTTAACCTTCGCAAGGACCGGGCGTAGCCACACTCGGTTCAACTAAAGTTGGAGAAACTGTCACCCGCTAGCCACCTTTGTGCAAAGCACGTCGGGAGAACCGGTCTCGCGTAAGCGTACGTGTAATGTCGGTCCGGGCCGCTTCATCCAACAATACCGCCGAACCAAAGTATGACATGCTGGTAAGCAGTATGACTTATATCGCCCACAACTCACTTGTGTTCTACTCGTGCAAATAACATCAACACATAAAACCTAGGCTCGGATGCCACTGTTGGGGAACGTAGTAATTTCAAAAAATTTCCCACGCACACGCAAGATCAGGGTGATGCATAGCAACGAGAGGGGAGAGTGTGATCTACGTACCCTTGTAGACCGACAGTGGAAGCGTTAGCACAACGCGGTTGATGTAGTCGTACGTCTTCATGGCCCGACCGATCAAGCACCGAAACTACGGCACCTCTGAGTTTTAGCACACGTTCAGCTCGATGACGATCCCCGGACTCCGATCCAGCAAAGTGTCGGGGAAGAGTTCCGTCAGCACGACGGCGTGGTGACGATCTTGATGTTCTACCGTCGCAGGGCTTCGCCTAAGCACCGCTACAATATTATCGAGGATTATGGTGGAAGGGGGCACCGCACACGGCTAAGAATATGATCACGTGGATCAACTTGTGTCTAGAGGTGCCCCTGCCCCCGTATATAAAGGAGCAAGGGAGGAGGAGGCCGGCCCTAGGAGGGGGCGCGCCAAGTGTGGAGTCCTACTAGGACTCCCTAGTCCTAGTAGGATTCCACCTCCCATATGGAATAGGAAAAGAGGAAGGGAAAAGGAGAAGGAAGGAAGGAAGGGGGCGCCCCCCTTCCCTAGTCCAATTCGGACCAGACCAAGCGGAGGGGTGCGGCCACCCTTGAGGCCCTTTTTCTTCTTTCCCGTATGGCCCAATAAGGCCCAATACGTATTCCCGTAACTCTCCGGTACTCCGAAAAATACCCGAATCACTCGGAACCTTTCCGATGTCCGAATATAGTCGTCCAATATATCGATCTTTACGTCTCGACCATTTCGAGACTCCTCGTCATGTCCCCGATCTCATCCGGGACTCCGAACTCCTTCGGTACATCAAAACTCATAAACTCATAATATAACTGTCATCGAAACCTTAAGCGTGCGGACCCTACGGGTTCGAGAACAATGTAGACATGACCGAGACACATCTCCAGTCAATAACCAATAGCGGAACCTGGATGCTCATATTGGTTCCCACATATTCTACGAAGATCTTTATCGGTCAGACCGCATAACAACATACGTTGTTCCCTTTGTCATCGGTATGTTACTTGCTCGAGATTCGATCGTCGGTGTCTTAATACCTAGTTCAATCTCGTTACCGGCAAGTCTCTTTACTCGTTCCGTAATACATCATCTCACAACTAACTCATTAGTTGCAATGCTTGCAAGGCTTATGTGATGTGCATTACCGAGAGGGCCCAGAGATACCTCTCCGACAATCGGAGTGACAAATCCTAATCTCGAAATACGCCAACCCAACATGTACCTTTGGAGACACCTGTAGAGCTCCTTTATAATCACCCAGTTATGTTGTGACGTTTGGTAGCACACAAAGTGTTCCTCCGGCAAACGGGAGTTGCATAATCTCATAGTCATAGGAACATGTATAAGTCATGAAGAAAGCAATAGCAACATACTAAACGATCGGGTGCTAAGCTAATGGAATGGGTCATGTCAATCACATCATTCTTCTAATGATGTGATCCCGTTAATCAAATAACAACTCTTTTGTTCATGGTTAGGAAACATAACCATCTTCGATTAACGAGCTAGTCAAGTAGAGGCATACTAGTGACACTCTGTTTGTCTATGTATTCACACATGTATTATGTTTCCGGTTAATACAATTCTAGCATGAATAATAAACATTTATCATGATATAAGGAAATAAATAATAACTTTATTATTGCCTCTAGGGCATATTTCCTTCAGTTCATGACTGTTACCGCTCTCTAGTTGGTCGCTCCCTAGTCTCTTTCTAACCTTCACTTGTACTAAGCGGGAATACTTCTTGTGCATCCACTTCCATAAACCCAAAGTTATTCCATATGAGTCCACCATACCTTCCTATATGTGGTATTTACCTGTCGTTCCAAGTAAATTTGTATGTGCCAAACTCTAAACCTTCAAATGAAATTCTATTTTGTATGCTCAAATATCTCATGTATCAACTAGGGTTGTCTATATATTCCACGCTAGGTGGGTTATTCTCAAGATGAGTGGACTCCGCTCATCATTCACGAGAAAATGGCTGGTAACCGGGATGCCCAGTCCCATGCTTAAGTCAAAATAATTGCAAACAAAACTCCCCCAGGATTGTTGTTAGTTGGAGGCACCCGTTGTTTCGGACAAGCCATGGAATGATGTTTGTTGGTGGTGGGGGAGTATAAACTTTACCATTCTATTTGGGAACCGCCTATAATGTGTGTAGCATGGAAGATATCGAGATCTCTTGGTTGTTATGTTGACAATGAAAGTATGCCACTCAAAATATTATTTATCTTTGTTTCAAAACTCGAGCTCTGGCACCTATGCAAATCCCTGCTTCCCTCAACGAAGGGCCGATCTATTTACTTTTATGTTGAGTTATCATCCTCTTAATTAAAAGCACCAGTTGGAGAGCACCGCTGTCATTTGCATGCATTGCTATTAATTTACATTGAGTATGACTGTGACTGGATCTCTTTTACCATGAATTACAATGTCTAGTCAGTCCTTGATCTTCAGGGGTGCTCTGCATTTATGTTTTGCAGTCCCAGAGAGGGCTAGCGAGATACCATCTTGTTATATCATATTATGATTGTTTTGAGAAAGTGTTGTCGTCCGAGATTTATTATTATTGCTCGTTAGTTGATTATGCCATTGATATGAGTAAATATGAGACCTAAATGTTATTGTGAATATGGTTAGTTCATAATTTTTGCTGAAAACTTGAATTTTGGCTTTACATATTTGCAACAACAAGATCAAACGGAGTTTGTATAAGTTATTCTTTGTCACTTTCAGTTTGTCAACTGAATTTCTTGAGGACAAGCAAAGGTTTTAGCTTGGGGGAGTTGATACTTCTCCAACGTATCTACTTTTCCAAACACTTTTGCCCTTGTTTTGGACTCTAACTTGCATGATTTGAATGGAACTAACCCGGACTAACGCTGTTTTCAGCAGAATTGCCATGGTGTTATTTTTGTGCAGAAATAAAATCCTCGGAATGACCTGAAAATCAACGGAGACATGTTTTGGAATTAATAAAAATACTGGTGAAAGAATCAACATCAGGGGGGCCACACCCTATCCACGAGGGTGGAGGGCGCGCACCCCCTCGGGCGCGCCCCCCTGCCTCGTGGGCCCCCTGGGACTCCACCGACGTCAACTCCAACTCTATATATTCATGTTCGGGGAGAAAAAAATCATAGAGAAGGATTCATCACGTTTTACAATACGAAGCTGCCACCAAGCCCTAATCTCTCTCGGGAGGGCTGATCCAGAGTCCGTTCGGGGCTCTAGAGAGGGGAATCTGCCGCCGTCGTTATCATCAACCATCCTCCATCACCAATTTCATGATGCTCACCGCCGTTCGTGAGTAATTACATCGTAGGCTTGCTGGATGGTGATGGGTTGGATGAGATTTACCATGTAATCGAGTTAGTTTTGTTAGGGTTTGATCCCTAGTATCCATTATGTTCCAAGATTGATGTGCTATGACTTTGCTATGCTTAATGCTTGTCACTAGGGCCCGAGTGCCATGATTTCAGATCTGAACCTATAATGTTTTCATGAATATATGTGAGTTCTTGATCCTATATTGCAAGTCAATAGTCACCTACTATGTATTATGATCTGGTAACCCCGAAGTGACAATAATCGGGACCACTCCCGGTGATGACCGTAGTTTGAGGAGTTCATGTATTCACTAAGTGTTAATGCTTTGGTCCGGTACTCTATTAAAAGGAGGCCTTAATATCCCTTAGTTTCCAATAGGACCCCGCTGTCACGGGAGGGTAGGACAAAAGATGTCATGCAAGTTCTTTTCCATAAGCACGTATGACTATATTCGGAATACATGCCTACATTACATTGATGAACTAGAGCTAGTTCTGTGTCACCCTATGTTATAACTGTTGCATGAGGAATCACATCCGACATAATTATCCATCATTGATCCATTGCCTATGGGCTTTTCACATATCGTTCTTTGCTTAGTTACTTTTCTGTTGCCACTGTTACGATTGCTACAAAAACTGCTACTGTTACTTTTGCCACCGTTACCGTTACTTCCATACTTATTTTCTACTAAATACTTTGCTGCAGATATTAAGTCTTCCAGGTGTGGTTGAATTGACAACTCAGCTGCTAGTATTTGAGAATATTCTTTGGCTCCCCTTGTGTCGAATCAATAAATTTGGGTTGAATACTCTACCCTCCAAAACTGTTGTGATCCCCTATACTCATGGGTTATCAGTAGGGAACGTCCAACCTTTGGGGGCGAAAACGATATACATTGCCTCTGATTGCTTTCAAAATATTTCTAGTGTCAACATAGAACAACATGAGTATTGTGTCAATTTTTGGGATTTTTCAGGGTTCGTTTGGACATTTTTATGCATTAATTGAGTTTTCAATGCATTTATGTGCATAATTAAAATTTGAACTACATGCACATGCTCCAGTGCATATAAATTGGTTGAAAAATCAAACATTTGTCCTTGGGTGCATGCTTAGGTCCCATGCAAGAAATGGGAATGAATTTCAAACACCAGGGCACCGTTCATTGCTGGCAAAACTTTGAGATACTTTTTTTAAATTCTAGTAAATCCAAACTCGTCTGAAATTCATGAAAGTTGGCATGCTATCATGGAATGGCACCCGGCATGTTGTGCTATTTTTCGTGTCCATTTTGAGAGAAGGCGCACTCGAATAACAACCAACAAAGGCATTTTGAAAAAATAGCTGCCACTTTAATATCTCAAACGTTTGTATAATTCAAACCGTGTGTGTTTTGTTAACCATTCATGCATCGCCACGTGTCTTGGTTCTAATGGCTATAGGAGGTGTCGTGCGGACACCTGCTTGACTGAACAGGAGGTGTGCGAGCACAGTCCGCTGCGGGCTGACCGAGATGCGTGCAAGTTGTCCTCCAATGCGCAGGATCACCGGGAAGCGTGTGAGCTGTACGCTGCGCAGGCTCACTGGGAAGCGAGCCCTTTGACTTCCATGGCCACCCGCCTTCCTCTCCATTAATGGCGCCCGAGCCGCTGCTTAATACGGGTGGCCTTACTGTTGGCCTCCCATTCCCTTCCCTCCCGCAGACCTCCACCAACGCCATGGCGCAGAAGGATCATCTGCCACTAGTCTTCAAGTTTGGTGAAGTCGACTCCGAGCCGGAGGAGAAAGAAAATAAGGAGGAATGGGGCCTCATGGACATGGCCCAGAATGAGCTGGCCGCGGTAGTTGCTGCCCCCGCTCCCGTCCCAGCTCCCATCGCCACGCCCGCGCCAGCGACCATCCCCGTAGCATTGACGGGCTGGTCGCCGTGCACTATCATAGAGCTGGAAGCCGCGGGCGTCAGCAAGGTCTCCGCGGACCCGCGCGAGCTCGGTACATGCCAGCGCCAGCGCCCATGCCTATGCTCGTGTGCTCCCCTCCACCCACTGCGGCGCCGGTCCCCGTGCATTTGGCTGCACCCGCCGTGCCCATGCCCGTGCGCGCGCCGCCCTCAGCGGCATGGGACGCCGCCGTCGACCACTACCTCTCAGCGCCGCCAGTTGCCATCCTCCCGTGCCCCGCCCGTCGATCGCGCGACGACTTGATCTTTGATTTACAAATGAAGAACATTGTTTGCTGCATTGAAGACTTCAACAACAGTATCCCGGAGGACGATAACAACAACGACGGCGCGGCACGCCGCCTCCCCCGCCGCCAAAAATAGTTTTTTTCTTGGGTTTAATACTATATCTCGATCATATGAATATAAATTCGTAGTATGACTGAATAAAGATATGGTTTGAGCGAACTTGTGTTTTTCTCTCTTAATGTACAGAATTTTCAAATGATTTTCTTTTGAAAAAACGTCAATGGTTTTTAAATATAAAACACGCATCGCAAACATTTTAGTTAGAACACCCGTATGCAAACCGGCAGCTTCCCCAGGAAGCCAAGGGAAAATGTGCCGAGCAGGATTTTTGCGGCTCTGGATTGCAAACATTTTAGATAGAACACACGTATGCAAAGTGAGAGCAGGATTTGTGCATCTCTTCAACGCAAACGGTTCTTTTGGATGACCCGTGTGCAACCACTTACAAAAATTTTGGTAAGATTTGCATCTATCATATTGGGTATGTTGCCATTTGTCAAACTGGAAAGATTGACATTTGTTGATCTAGTAACACTGCCATTTTCCAACCTTGTAACACTTCGATTTGTCAAAATATGAAGCTAAAAATCACTAGTACTATCTAATTTTTGCAACTAAAATTTAGTAATTAAGCATGGATTTCATTCATAGATTAAGCAGTCGTTCTTAATTTACACAAACAGCTCAACTCGATAACTGAACCAACCAAACTTTTCACCAATTGTTGCCAACCACGTACTGAAATAGCTAGTTCTAATTTATATACTAGCTAATTTTAAGTACATTGTATAGTTCCACCACATCTATAGTTAGATGAACTGAACAAAATAGCCCCTAAATACTACTACTACTACGGAGGGGCTTTGTACTACTTTCGGCTCCCTCTCCTCTGCCGAGCACGCTCAGTAAGAGGCAGAGGAGGAGCCTAGCGATGAGCTGGACAACTGCAATACAGTGCCTGCCGCTGTTGCAGCTTCAGCGACGCTCACCTCGAATGCCCTCTTCCGCTCCAGGCGACCCCTCTCGAAGCGGTGGTTCTCCTCGTAGATCTATTGATTCCTCGCCTCTGAGGCGATGTGTGCCGCGGCCACGGCAACGCTAATGCTCTTTGCGTGCTCGATGAGGCGCTCCTCCTCCTCCTCCCGCAGGAACTCGGTGTAGCGCGCAAGGTCGCTGATGCAAGTGCAGGCATCCACCTCCGCCTCTCGCCTTCGGGCGATGGTGGTGGAGCGGGTGATGACCCCGGAGGTCGACGGTTGGCTGGCAGCCACGGCGGATGACGATGGGGTGGCGGCCACGACCACCACCTCCGGCCTTCGGGGCGCGGTGGCGGAGCGGGTGATGGCCACGGTAGCCAGCTGTGGGGTGGCGGCCATGACGGCCACCTCCCGCCTTCAGGCCGCGGCGGCGAAGCGGGCGATGGCCCTGGCTTTCGATGGTGGAGTGGCGGCAACGGAGGCCGGCAACAACTGCCAACTGGCAGCGGCGCGTGTGGTGGGTGTTCCATGCACACCCAACAGGGAGGCCACGCGCACTACATTATGCTGGGGACTAAGCCGCTGTCGCGGTGTAGCCTCCCAGCTGGAGTTATCCTCTGATGACGACGGAGTGGCTGAGCGACGACGACCAGCCGGTGCCATTGGCGATTGTGGGAGAAGCAGACAAGATAAGCTACTGGGAGGGAGGGGAAAATGCGACGCAGGACTCGCCGGCTGGAGGGTTTATATAACAGGCCGGTAAGCATTGAGATTTTGGGGGATTTCACCGAGTCGGGCGAGAAGCTTGCACGGGAACCTGCCAGCACTACAAAAAAAAGACACATCCGTGGCATTTTGGGCCGAATGAATTTTTTCTGTCATACATATGACACTTCTATGACGATAATTGTGACAAAACCCGGTATCATCATAGATGTGGTGGGCTCCTACTTCTATGTCAAAAAATCATGACAAAAAATGGGCTTTTCCTCCTGGGCGGTCCGGAGACGCAGATGCATGACATTCTTTGGGCCGTCCATGACAGAAAAAACCATGGTAGAAGCGAGGGCGAGGAAAATTTCGGGGAGTTCCCAGTTATGGTGGGAGGTCGGGGGCCGAGCGATGCGCGCTTCTCTCGTACACATACGCGCATGTGTGCGAGGCGTTGGCTCTAACTGAACCCGAGCGAGGCGTTGGGCTCTAACTGAACCCGAGCGATTGCACTGCAGGCTATGCGTTACTGAACCCAAGCGGTCGATCGATGGCTGTTAACTGAACCCGATCGAGCGATTCCTTTGCTACTGCTGCTAACTGAAGCCGATCGATGCTGCCTCCGGATGAATAGTGAGCGTTGCGGGGGGGGGGGGGGGGGGGGGGTGGATGAACAGTTCCCGATGGGGGTGGATGAACAGGACCCCGTGGTGTTGCCTCTAGATGAACAGGACCCCGATCGATCGAGCCGGTTGGGGCTGGATGAACAGGACCCCGTGGAGGGCTGGATGAACAGGGCCACCCCGTGGAGGGCAGGATGAACATTAGACGGTGGAGGGCAGGATGAACAGTAGCTCGTGGAAGGGTGGTTGAACAGGAGCCCGTGGAGAGGGCTGGTTGAACAGTATCCGGTGGAGTAGCGCGCGGTGGAGGCTGGATGAACAGGAGCCCGTGGATGAACAGTCGCGGGTGGAGGCTGGAGGAGGTCGACGGTGGATGAACAGTAGCTCGTGGAGGCTGGAGGTGGTCGATGGTGGAGATGAACAATATCCCGTGGAGTCCCGTTTTGCGGTACGCCACACCCCTCCCGATGAATAGGACCCCCGTTTCGACCGTAGCGCTCCAACACAAGTCTGTTTCATCTGTTTTGCGGTACGCCACACCCCTCCCGATCAACAGGACCCCCGTTTCGACCGTAGGAGGTCTGTTTCCTCCATTTTGCGGTATGCCAGACCCCTCCCGATCAATAGGGTCCCGTTTTGAACGTGGCCGGTCAAACACAAGGCCGTTTCCTCCGTTCTGCGGTACTCCAGGCCTGGTTTCCATCGCCTGTTCCATCCAAGCCCTCCCGATGAACACGACGCATTCCGTTGCCTCCCCATGAACACGACGCATTATGTTGCCTCCCCATGAACACGACGCATTCCGTTGCCTCCCCATGAACACGACGAGGACGTTGTTTCTCCATTCCGACCCAGCCATGTACACGAGCCCTGGCCGTACGTATGCGCGAGTAGGCGTTCGAGACCCCGCACGTATGTACACATATGTGGCCATATTTTCTTTATTGCACCCTGGTCGTTGTACGTACGTGTACATGCTACATGTGCTCCTCTACTACGACACATGCGCGCCTCTACATCGACCAGTATATATGTACGTACACATTCGCGACCAGAATGACAATGCTACGTACGCTTCGACCAGGTGGGTCCTAACCGTCAGGCACTTCCTTGCGTGCGAAGATGTAGCTGGTGGGTCCCAGCAGTCAGGGGCAAACGTTTTTTTCGCGAAATACGGTCGCCCGTCTGGTGGGTCCCTGCTGTCAGGTGGAGGAATAATTATTTTGCGCGTAATAAGGAGGCACTTCCTTGCTGCGGCCGTGGACCCAGCTGTCAGCGTCTCCACACACAGTACTCTTCCGATGCAAGTCGGTCGTTGATCACATTGACCACGCCGCACCGAGAGCACCATGGCGGCGAGGCGGAGTCGGGGAAGACGCGGCAGTGCAAGCCCGCGTGGAGAGGAGTACGAGGGTTCACTGGTTCAGCTGTGGTGTGAGGCTGCCGTCGCCGCATGGCCTGGCCAGCGGTGGGAATAGTAGGGGGCGGTGAGGCCTCCGCGGCAGCACAGCCGGCCACGGGAGGCAGGAGCATGCGGCACGACCGGCGCTGCTTTGGGCGGCTGGATCAAGAAGACCAGAGGTTGAAGAAGCACTACGGCCGTTGGATGGACATCGTACGATCACTGGAGCTAGAATCATTCATATTGACTAAGTTGACAAAGCCCTTCGTCCCCGTTAACTTAGTAGGCCCACAAGTCAGCCTCCCACCAAGGTGGGTCCCAGCTAGCCGGGGGAGTATACATTTTTTTGTGCGTAATAAGGAGGCACTTCCGGTGGATCCGAGCTGACAGCGGGGGGAATGTTTTTTTTTTGCAAAATACGATGGCCCGTCCGGTGGGTCCCAACAGTCAGGGGGAAATGATTTTTTTCGCAAAATACTGGTGGCCCGTCCGGTGGGTCCCCGCTGTCAGGTGAAGGAATAATTATTTTGCACGTAATAAGGAGGCACTTCCTTGCTGCGGCCGTGGACCCAGCTGTCAGCGTCTCCACGCACAGTACTCTTCCGATGGAAGTCGGTCATTGACCACATTGACCACGCTGCGCCGAGTGCACCACGGCGGTGGACGACGGCGAGGCCTAGGAAGGGGACGACGCGGAGCTGGGGAAGACGCGGCAGTGGAAGCCCGCGCGGAGAGGAGTACGAGGGTTCACTGGTTCAGCTGCGGTGTGAGGTTGCCGTCGTCGCAAGGCCTGGCCAACCGTGGGAATAGTAGGGGCGGTGAGGCCTCCGCGGTAGCACAGCCGGCCACGGGAGGCAGGAGCATGCGGCACGACCGGCGCTGCTTTGGGCGGCTGGAGCAAGAAGACCAGAGGTTGAAGAAGCACTACAGCCGTTGGATGGACATTGTACGGTCACTGGAGCTAGAATCGTTCATATTGACTAAGTTGACAAAGCCCTTCGTCCCCGTCAACTTAGTAGGCCCACAAGTCAGCCTCCCACCAAGGTGGGTCCCAGCTAGCCGGGGGAGTATTCATTTTTTGTGCGTAATAAGGAGGCACTTCCGGTGGGTCCGAGCTGACAGCGGGGGGAACGTTTTTTTCGTGAAATACGGTGGCCCGTCCGGTGGGTCCCAGCAGTTAGGGGGAAACGAATTTTTCCGCAAAATACTGGTGGCCCGTCCGGTGGGTCCCCGCTGTGAGGTGGAGGAATAATTATTTTCTGCGTAATAAGGAGGCACTTCCTTGCGGCTGCCGTGGACCCAGCTGTCAGCCTCCCCACGTACAGTACTTTCCGATGGAAGTCGGTCGTTGAACACATTGACCACGCTGCGCCGAGAGCACCACGGCGGTGGACGACGGCGAGGCATAGGAAGGGGATGACGCGGAGCCGGGGAAGACGCGGCAGTGGATTCCCACGCGGAGAGGAGTACGAGCGTTCACCGGTTCGGCTGCGTTGTGAGGCTATCGTCACCGCAGAATAACAGGGGGTGTGGGTGAGTAGAGGGATGCCCTGGCCAGCGGTGGGAGTAGTAGGGGGCGCTGAGGCCGGCGCGGTAGCACAATCGGCCATGGGAGGCGAGAGTAGGTGGTCCCGCCGGCGCTGCTTTGGCGGCTGGAGCAAGAAGATCAGGGATTGAAGAAACACGACGGCCGTTGGATTGACATCCAACGGTTACGTCTGCTAGAATCGTTTGTTGACGTATATAATAACTAGAAAAATCTTGCATACGCGTCAACTAAACAGGCCCACAAGTCAGACCACTCCCTCTTTTTTTAATAATTTATATATAGCTCATGGCAACTTCTTATGCAATTTATTGCAGTCTTTTTTTTGGTTAGCCAGGGCCAATTTCGCATATTTCTGTGGGTTCCATACTATTTTTAACACCGAAATGTCTAGCCAGATTTAAAGTACTTTGAAGATATATTTAACTTAGGTTAATGCCTAGTGAAATAGGAATCTGAAAATGTAATAAAATCCAGAAATTATAAAGTAATTGCCAATTTGTCATCAGTTTTTATATTTACAACCCATTTCATATTACTTTCAAGATTTGCAGGCGTCTTGAAAGAGTTGCAGCCCATCAGGGCATAGAAAAATAAGTAGGCCTAGATTGGGTATTCTTTAGAAAAAATAAACTGGGCTCATTTTCACAAAGAAAAAAATAGGTGGGCTGGTCACATGGTGAACATAAAATATAAGCCTAGGCTAGACGGGCCACAGCCCAGTTCAAACCCTGCTCCGTCTGAACAATACCAAACAAAAAAGTACTGCTCGAGTAGCTACGTCCCAGGTGTCAGCCAATCTTGTGATGTTCTCTTGTCTATTGACTATATACGCTCACAATGTCGTGGGTCCCAGATGTCAGGAAAACACTAGGAGGAAGCATTTTATTTTTCCATACGCTGACGTGGTGGGCCCCTACTGTCATCCTCTCCACGTACTTCTGCCGATTCCTGTTGTTTGTTGACCATGTTGACAACGCGAGAGGGCGGCGTCGCGGCGAGCACACCAAAGTGCGCGGAGGACGTCAGCGTTAACGATTTAGGAGACGGTGGGGCGGCGATGCATGCGCTGAGGCGCAGCCAGCCGTGGGAGGCGGAAGCAGGCGGCCCCGCAGGCGCTGGTTTGGTTTTGTCGGCTGGAGGAAGACATGACTGAAGAAACACGACAGACTGTAAAAGCAGCAGGAGTACTTAACAACCTTAACTGAAACCAGCAGGGGCACTTAACAACCAAAGCTGAAAGCAGTATGAGTACTTATACAGGTTCAACTGTGCAAAGCACGCCTCGAACAGTACTACTTTGCCTACAGTTAACCAAGGGTGAGGCCGCCAAGCCCCAGGACAAGGCCCAGGCGCCACCCCGCGCATCCACAACCTGCTGAAAGCGGCTTCATCTCGCAACGTGGTCAATAAACAGGATATTAGCTTTAGAGTCATGGAAAAGCATGAACATAATCTTCTGTCATATTCTCCAAGATGGACGGGCCTTCATTATTTGAGACCACCCATGAATAAGTATCTTTTCACCTCCAAGGGGAATTGAGTAGGTCGACATAAACATCATGTTGTGACCAAGCGCAAGTCTGACCCGACCATGGTCAGGCATCTGTATAGGAACAATAGAACTCGACAGTTCCTGTTTCAAGAAGATCACAGCTGCAAAACTGTGTATAAGCAATAGTTTATGAACAACATATATAATAGAAAACAGCTCGGACCATAAGTTTCTCGACACAGTTGGACCTGTTCAATGAGTGCAACAGTGGCACACATATCCCACATGGCCTTCCACCATTGAAACGCCCCACAAGGACCTCAAGACGATCAATAAAGTGTAGGAACTTGTGGATGTCAATCCAGTCAACTTCAGTGCCATTAGTAACCGCCGAGTTATTACAGAGTAACAAACGAGCAGACTGCTTAACTCTGAAAAAACCTACACGTGCCACCAATTATAAGAAAATATTAGTTAGAAGTAGCATCTTCGTGAGAGATTCGTTGCTACTTCTAAAGTTAAATTTTGATTAGTTAGATAGAATAGGTGGATTAAGAAGTTATCGTGGCAACAAGCAAGAACCAGATACAAAACTAACATGGATGAACAATTGGAACGACATTGGGGTGGAAGCTCGCAGTGAAGATGAGACCAGGTTCTGCTATTTCCATCAACATTCATGCGCCAACTTTCAGTCCGTAACACTTGAGAAAGTTTATCCAAGTTCGGCCATAAAAAAAGCAGCGATCTTCTTGGTACATGAACCCAACTTGGAACTTATATCCATGGCTTGTCTTCACTGTGACCATTAAACTAGTGTATTCAGTTATTGCAAGGCCGAGCATCTTGAGTACATGTGTTCTGGCAAAGCAAATAATACACTGTAGGAAAAATAATATGATAACACATCATGTTCAAAAAAACCCCACCCTCCCGGATAGAAAAGAGGATTCTAGGAACATACTGTGCGCGTTTCAAAATGGTGTGTTAGGATGAGAAGGAACAAGTGTGGCCTCTCACCGAGGGTGGAGAAACCTGTAGGGTACTCGCACTTTGGGCACTACAAATGAAACACACTAGATTCAGTTGGAAGAAAAATGCATCAACGGCGGCGGCTGCCATCCTAGGATTACCTACGACCAAGGGACTTGGGTTTATCGGGGATGAATGAAGAATTCGTACCTGGTTCTCCATGAGAAAACCCTATGCAATCGCCAAGAGGGGGTTTTCTCTAAACAAGCAGACGAGGGAGAAGGGGATGTGATTTGCCGCTTCGTTCGTCCAGCTTACTGCTAAAGCTAGAAAGGGGGGTTGTGATTTAACGGCTCATTGGGCATTACTGTGGCGCTACGACCGGGGTGTGTCTACCGTGAAGTTTTGCACTCTAATTTGTGCATATGGCACGTGGACCCCGTTGCCGGTTGCCCCACATATCAGCAAAAGGAAGTAGAAAGACAGGAGTAACTAGTTACACATAAATATATTTTTTGACAGAGAGATACTCCCTCTGTAAAGAAATATACAAATCTTTTATATCACAGGCTCACCTTGCCGAGAAATATACTCCCTCTGCAACGCACGGGCATTATGGGGTTCAGCTGAGAATATAATACTCATATTTTTTGAGGGATAAAAGCTGCTTTATTGAAGATTAACATTCATAGGTATACAAATAATTTCGGGGGTTCCTATGAGCCAAAGATGGCGTCCACAGGGCAAAGAAATAGCAGCTTTTGCGAGCACATGCGCTTCAACATTACACTCGCGTTTTTCATGTATGATCTCCATGGTTTGGAACATATTCTTCTTCATCTTGATCTTGTCCATAATAACTTTGCTGGGCCCCAAGTATGCCTCTTCGATATGCTTGACTGTTGCTGAACAATCGGTGCTAATCTGAACTTGTTGCAGGTTTAAGTCAAGAGCCAGAGATAGCCCCTCGCAACATGCCATTGCCTCTAGGATCTCTGGATCAGTAACACTTTCACACACCAGTGCCGATGCTCCAAGGAAGAAGCATGTATGATCCCGGCTCACAACTGCCAGGGCTCCCCTTTCACCATTGTGAGATAACGCAGCATCAACATTCATCTTCGCCCAACCCACAACAGGAGGAGGACGCCACTTCTGCACTGAGCTAGTGCTTCTCTAAACCAGGTTCTGGACTTTGGGCCGCAGGCCGACCCTGCATGTTTGGGGGCCCATGTGTTCTACCTCAACACTTTTCATATTGCAAGCGATCGATATGGCACTGGTTTTAGATGCTGTCGCAAGGCGAATACACAAAATTGAATAAAGCACGGCAGCTGTTGGAATGAAATCGAACGACAGTTCCTAACAAGCAATCAGAGTTGCAATTCTATCAATGATATACCATGTGATAAATAATACTATCGTACTACTTATACACACAGGACACTTGTTTCACCATGTCAAATTATTACATCAAAATCTCTCGGAGGATAGATCAGTTAGGCAGTTGCGTGCTGCTACTGAAGAATTTCAAAGTTGATTTGGACCAGCTCTCCTTGCCGAGAAAGTTCGATTTTCACATCATCCCCTACCGCAAGATATGATTTAGATTTGAACCTTGACCATCCTTTAGCATCAATCATCATGCGACCATCCTTTGTACTTACGATATATTGAGCAGGTTCATTCACACCAAGGTTGCGCATGGTAAGAGAAACTTGGCCGCGGCCGCCCGGATTGTTGAACGACTCCCTCGTTGCTCTATGAATTCTCTGTTTGCAAACAAGAAGACATACCCAAACAGTTAGATCAACACAGTGAATCATGTCAAACAACATGGAAAGAAAAAGAACGAAGCACTGGGGCGGCCAATGCTTACCAAGAAGGTGGACATGTCGGTTTTTGTAAGGACTTTGGTATATGAAGTGCGAACTGCAGCCCAGTCTGTTGCCGGTGCAACTGCACGGGCCGGAGAAGATGCAAGTGCAAGTGTTGGTGCAGGTGCCGAAGCCGCCGCTGCTGCCGGAGATGGTGCTCCTTATAGAGCTGGTGTCGGTGTCGGAGCAGGTGCCGGTGTCGATGCCCGATCCTCTGGTAGATCAGACTGATCCGCTGACGCGGTCGGTGCCCAATCCTCAGCTGGATCAGACTGAGCTGCTGTCGCTGTCAGTGCTACAGCAACTGCCGGTGCTCAATCTGTGTGAGACAGCGGCGATCGTGTCTGGTCTGCTATGATCAGCTTTCTAACTTGACTAGGATCCGTGACCGTGATCCTGTTTTTTCTTCATTTCTTTTAAACGCGAGAAGGACTAATTGTGGCGTTTTTGTTAAACCAAACTGCAGTTCATCATAGGGATTCAGCTTGTACTCAGACAACAGACTGATCCAATTTTTTCCTATAATATAAGTGATGGACAGTGCCTTCGTTACTGACACGACATAAGAAGTGAAACCTGCAAAAATAGCCATCGTAGAGCAAACCAAACGGTTTATTCTGTGATGAATGTCACATGGCAAAACCAGCATCGTAAAATTGTAGGAAAAGAAAGAAAACATGACATTAAATCAATAAGATTTAGACAGTAAATCAATAAGATTTACTTGATGTGACACAAGTGAATCCTTACCAGGAAATCACTATGTTGAAGTACTAAACAGAAGATTGATCGTCCAACTACGTGTGGCATGCAGGGGCCCCGCCTACTCCCACAAGCAGGACAGTCCAAAGGTCGTGACAAATCATATGGACCGAACATCCATGGGGCTGGAAATCCTGGTGGGTGCGATAAACCCTGCAATGCATACAGATATTGGAGTGTAACCATAATTGATAGACCGTCCTCACAAAAAATATGATATGGATACTTCAAAATATGCAGACTGAATTGAGTGGACAGACATTAACATAGACCGTTCTCAAGACTGACCACACACCAAAAGCGGCAGTACTAATAAACAATATAGGGTTCACAAACACAAATCAAGTACTGAACAATAGTACTTACTACAGACAAGCAAAGTTGCACTAACTAAACTCTGCAGACTATTTTTTGCCACCGACCTACGGGATGAACCTCGCATAACTGACTAGGCCATGGATTTCGTGTGAGATGTCTACATGCACCATCACCATCTTGTCAACCTTGGAGAACCTAACAGAGTGGTCTTTCCACTCATAAACATGATGATGAAGACAGGTCGCGTCAGATTTTTTGGGAAGCTTTACAAGAACCACACCCTTCGTAATCAAAGGCACAGCCAGGAAATTGTTCTGGTCAAGTACAGCCTCGAGAACACGCCTGACAACAATGCTACAGGAAAACACTAGTTCAGGACACGTGGCGACAAGGACACAATAGCTGGATAGTTCAGCAGTAGAACTCATCATCAGGTCTTCCAGTTCACACGGCATGACTTTGAGAACTTCATCTCCACCGTGGACCTGGTTCTAATTCAAACAGAAACCATATTTTATTACTACCTCTGTTCAGAAATATAAGATGATTTTCGATATTATACTCCATATATGACTACATATACGCACAGAAATGAGTGAACAAAGACACTAGAACATGTCTTCAAAGGCATGAGAGCAGAGGGATTACATGCAATATCCATAACACAAGTTACTGAGGCAAATATACCCTCTTAAAAGGTACCATTGATGTTCATAAAGTACTCCCTCCGTCCCAAAATTCTTGTCTTAGATTTGTCTAGATACGGATGTATCAAGTCACATTTTAGTATTAGATACATCCGTATCTAGACAAATCTAAGACAAGAAATTTGGGACAGAGGGAGTAGTTGAAAGTAATCTATTAGAAATCAGTGTCAACCTCTCGCATGTTTTGGTCAAAAGAGGAATTTAGAACCGTCATTTGGCACACAAAAATCACATGCAAGATCACCCAGAAAGTTGTACTACTAGCACTAGTACTCGTGTTAGATGAAAAAACACGATCAAGATCGAGAAAAAGATCGTCAAGAAGAGATATTACCTGGACTTGCTTAATGAGGGATCCCGGAGAGGGGGGCTTGGACAGGGCGATGGCTTTGAGCTTGTTTGCGGTAGTCTCGGCGGGGTGCTTGCGCTTCTTCGTACCATGAGCCTCAACAGTTTTGTCCGGAGCCATAGACATCACTTCGGCCGGTGCTCCAGCTTCCATCAAGAAACTGTCAAATAGAAATAAAAGAAAAGAAACCATAATCACAAACCCAAAAGAAGAAAAGAGAGGGAGTTATATGATGAGTCTCAGGGTTGCAAGACCGGGCCTTGGCCAGAATCAACACCATTGATGTGCTCACCTTTCCTTCTTTGGGAGAGAAGAATAATGGCAGAAGCAGGTCGGGGTTTTCTTGAAGAAATGAGGAACAAGATGAGGCAGAAACGAGGGTTGGGTAGAGAGGAAGCTGAGAGAGAAGACTGAAATGATGGTTGCTTCGTCCGTCCAACTTACTGTTGGAAAGGAGGGGGTTTTGTGATTTGACGGCTCATTGGGCATTACTACGGCGCTTCGATCGGGGTAGTCTACCGTCACTCTACTATGGAGTAATTTAGTGCATGGCTGGTGGACCCCGATGTTGGTTGTCCCACACGTCGGCGAAAGTGAGTAATTTAGTGCATGGCTGGAGGAGGATCCGCACGGTAGAGCGTGTCCACTGTTTTTCAGAAGAAAAAAGTGATTACAGCAAGCGTTTCCACTCTTACGACGGAGGAGTGCGAAACACGACAGTCACTTGAACATACACAGTGCTCCTACTACTAGGCATGTGCAGTGGTTCATACGTCAGTACTACACAATCTTGTTGCTAGTGTAGTAAGATATGACGATAAAAAATGATGTTGTGCGCATGTCAACTACTCCTATATGTAACATAGTACCGCTTTTTCGACTGTCCGGTCGAGAATGGACGGTGAGATCAATATTAAGAAAACTAGGTCCACAACGCACGGAGAGTACGGTGCTACAGTACTCCACGAAACATGAACCATATGAAGCACGAATAGTGTTAGGCAGGGTGTATGAAGGGTGCACGGGATGGGAGCAAAAGTTCCCTTCTCGACCCACTTTTGGGTGTTTGGCAGAGTGCATGAAGGATGCATGAGTCCACACTAGTAGGTTGACAAAAATACACGAAGAGGAAACAACTATATTGAGATGAGAAAGCAACCGAACACACCCACACTCTTTGTGCTACAGTGACTGATCTGCACCATCTGAGTTTGATCCAACGGTCATGTTGCGCCGAGACATGGACATGCCCATGCAGAGGGCGCCTAAACACCACCAAAGTCCCTCTGCTTCTCGAGGCGCACGACGTTGGTGATGCAGGGTGCAACCGCCCGCAGAGCCCGCTCCTGGTCGACGGGAGCCAACTCGTCAAAGATGGCGTCCAATGGCATGAATGGATTCCAGTGACGGAGCCCTGAAAGGATTCGCCTGGCAACGGCGACGGCAGCCCACAACCCCTCCTTGTCCAGCTCAGCCCCCACCATCGCGTGGAGACAGCTCAGCTCCTCGGAGATATAGGTGAAGAAGGAGACCAGGTCAGGAAGCCGCAACTCGTTGAAGTCGACCGGGTGGTCGAACGGGTTTAGCCCGACGGCCGGCATCGTCGCGCTGGCACGACCGTAGGCATCGCGCAGCCGCAACACGTGTGTGGCAACTTGGTTCACCAAGTGGCTGAGGCGATCCTGGACCTCGTCATGATCGGCCCGCTTGCGCTCCAGCCGGCTCCCCTGACGGCCTATTTTATCTCCCGCTTTCTGCAGCAACGCTGCCGACACCTCGAGCATCTTTGTGGTGGACGCCTGCCGCTTTCGAAGCTCCGTGAACTCCCGCACATAACGGAGGAGCATGGCACTCCTCTCCTCCTTGAGCTCACGGAGCTCCACGTCCTTGGCCCTGAGCTCCGCATCCTTGGCATGGAGCTCCTGTGTCGGGAGCCTCACCTCGAACTCCGTGATCTGCTGCGCCGCCATGGCACCAGGTAGAAGCAATGGGGAGAGGAAGGAAAGGGGGTAAAACGGCTGAAAGGCAATGCAATCTACGGGAAGGCGGAGGGAGCGGGGAATCTTTTGGTTTTCACCATGGTAAAACACCAGTCAACGACTTCTCACATCAGGGAGCAGTGGGTACAGGCGGAGTCATCGTGACTAATTGCTGCCGCGCCTGCTCCCGTCAATCAAAAAATTAAAAATCCTGCCGCGCCTGCTCCCGTCAGCCAAAAAATTAAAAATCCTGCTGCACCCAAACACCAGAGCAACGCCGCGGTGGATATTTAAATTTACCTGCCGGCAAGTAGATAAAAAAAGGGGTGAAAAAACAAATGTGGCGGCGGCCTAGCTAATCGGTCGAACTAGCCTAACTATCTAGCCACCGTGCTTCACTGATGTACTCGGCGGGAAAGGTGGTCTTTCGTGATTTGACGACTCATTTACTTGCTTCGGCGCTACGACCGAGGAGGACCCAGAAAACACGCGGTAGGGCGTCCCACGTCAGGAAGAATATATGCGTGCACCACCCGCGAGGACCCCGAAACCGCGCGGTAGGGTGTGCCACGTCTCGGCACGGAGGAAAAATGTGCGTGTAAAAATATACTGTATCAGACGTAGTACCTATGGTTCGACCTCGGGACCCAGCCAGTCGGTTGAAAACACACCACTAGCCACATAGCTTCATCATGCAAACGTGGCACGGAGGATAGATGTGGTTAGCTCCGTCTCGACCAGCCACAACGTCTCTTGTTCTAGGAGATTCTTCTATTTTCCAAGTTTTTTAGTTGTAATAACACCACGGCAAGCTAGCGCCGCACTTCGTGTGTGCCCGTGCAAAGGTTAGACGATGGAGAGAAGAGAGATTGAGATCACAGACCTAGGACCCACCAGTAAGTGAGATAATGGTCATGCACGTGTTGACGAGGCACTCCCTATACTCTACTCAACGTAAGTACTGTATAAAATCAAGTTATGGGACAAAGCCAACAACCGTTCGTTTTTTCAGGCTATCGACTTACGCTTTGTAGTCTAGGTTGCCAGTTTGAATCTCGTCTTTCAGATTTGTTAGTTTTAGGTCCAAATTTGATTAATGACAAGTGGGACCCCCTTGTGTTGTTCCGATATTTCAGTGTAGGATGTTTTTTTGAACAAACACTTTGCGCGGTTAGACAAGTAACGACACGAGTTACACGTTTTTTGCATGTTTATGAAGAAAAATGACAGCGGCATAGAATATCACATCCACCCCGCAGCTTAGACACTATGGTGATATGAGTTTTTACACCGTTGGAAGTGAGATCCAATGGCTTGGGAGTAGTCTTTGTAATTATGCGCAATTTCCAAACTCTCCAAAGGTTTTTTTGCAAATAAAACATTCAGGCCTCTTGTGTGCGGCTGCATCTTCAATCTAACGGCTCCCCGGTGCTCATATTAGGTGCTCCCCGTAGCTTAATTACCCGCTACGGTGATTGGAGTAGTTGTGGGCCGAATGCTACGAAAATATAATCTAAACCGACCGGAATAAATGCCTACACAAATTAATCCAAGGTTGGAGTGCCCCTCGCAATGTAAATAGCTCCGGCTTTGCGAGGGATGGAGAGGTAGTAGCTTCAACGCGTGGAAGATACGGTGTGAGAAAGCGAGGTCAATCGAGAGACATATAGATAGAGAGACAAAGTGAGTGTGGTCCGACATTCATTGAACAAATATATATGCTCTGGAGAGATATTGTCTGATTGAGATTTTTGGCAAGGGTGAGGGCTGTAAGATAGAGCTTGAGAGATGATCCAGTCACAGACGTGTAGATATATTTTGTGCGTGGGAGGAAGCAAGGTCAACCGATCACATAGGGTCGCCGTGCGATTGAAAGAGTGAGACGGGTTGGAGAGAGTGACCTAGATAGACGATGTGCGTGAGAGAATATACAATGTGAATAGGTCGAACTGGGCTCAAACATGGTGATATATCGTTTTTGTCCGAGAAAGAGCGAGGTCAATCGAGACATACGGAGAGAGAGAGAGAGAGATTGAGTGAGCGTGGCCCACCATGAGGTTGAAAGAGTGGTGGCGGCTTGGATGGACTGACCTAGATAGAATATCTGCGTGAGAGAGTATAGAGTGTGTCGATCGAGGCCCGAACAGGGAGATATATCATTTGTGTGTGAAAGAAAACGAGGTTAAACGAGACTCAGATAAAGAGAGCGAGATTGAGCGAGTGCGGCCCGCCGTGTGGAAGAAAGAGTGAGATAGTCTCGAGGGAATGACCTGGATATACAACGTGTGTGCGTGCACATGCACGAGAGGTTGGGGGCTAGATAGGCAATGCATGTATTTAGCGCGAGAGGGTGAGAGGGAGAGGGGGGAGAGAGAGCTCGGCATAGGGTGCAATGGCGGGTGTGTGAGGTAAATACATTTGGTAACAGAGTGGAAAAAGGGGTTGTGTAGTTGAGAGACTTAGAGATCGAAACATGGAGAGAAAGAATGAACGTGTGTTGGAAACCGATAGCTTCCTAAGGTGGTTAGGAGAGGAAGATTGACCGATACAGGAAGTATGTAGCGTTTGTGCCGCGGGGCTAAAAACAACATTTGAATGTACATAGTACGAGACCTAATATCGATGTTTCAATTTGGTGTACATTGTAAGATTTGAACTGAGGACCAGGCATACGGGTAATTATTTCAAATTCGTGCCATACTAAGTTTCGAAAAGTTGACATTGACTCAGTTTGTTGTGCTATTTTGTAGGTCATATGTTTGAATCCATCCAAAAGTTTTCTCACTACCATGGTGTTCATCATATACATATGAATTTGTATTAAAAAAGTAGCATGGATACAGTGAAATGCGAAATCCACGTTAGAATTGGAGATCGCTACGTGACAGACACTCTAATTCAAATAACTAACTACGTGACACACACTCTAATTCAAATAACTAATTATGTGACACACACTCTAATCCACGTTAGCGTGGGTACCGTTTCGATTTTTTTTCAAATAACTCCTCATTATTTAATTTATAGTACTCCCTCTGTTCACTTTTATAAGACCTTGAAGACATTTCAGACAATGTGCAAAACAGTTCATTTTAAGTTGTCTGAAACGACTTACAAAAGTGAACGGATGGAGTATCTCGTTTCGAATGACTAATTATTGCAAGGAAAACACGGGCATGGTAATACATACAGATTCGTTTGCAAATGAAAGAAGATTCGTTTGCATTCTCAAATGTAGGCGCGCCCGGCAAACCAGGGTCGTGTAGGGGTGGACGCTGCTTCAGTGCCTTAAAGGCAACTACCTTTGGGTCACTGACATGTGGGCCAGCCACTTGTTGGGCCCATATGTCATGGACACAAAGGCAGGTGCCTTAAGGCACTGAAGCATAGTCCTGTCGGGGTGGTCGCGTGTGTTGGACGGACGCGTAGCACCCAGCCACCCACCCCCCTCCCCCCCAAAAAAGGACGACGACAATATAAGTTCACGCTTCCACGTTTCGGATTGAAATATCTGGCGGCCCCAATTCCAGCCCTACAAAATCTCTCTTCTCCACCGTTCCCTCCCGCGCCCAGATTGCTCAAATCCCTAATTCGCCGCCAACCCTCGAATCGCCCCTCATCTCGTCTCTTTCCCCATCGTTCCCCACCTCTGTTCCGGACGACGACGACGGTCGCGCTTCACCACCGCACCGGAGCTACCTCATCTACGCCCTCGTCCATCGCACCGGGTGGTCCACCGACAACGTCGGCCGCCGCAACCGACGTGCCTCACAGACATCGAGTTCCACCGCATCAGGTGCGCTTCACCGACGCCGTCTCCCAGCTCACCGGGGCTACTTCACTGAGCACATCATTGCACCTCCGCCCCCGAGGCCGTTGGGGCTTCACCAACGGTCTCGTCCACTGCATCGTAGCGCTCCCCTTCCACTCAAGATCTGCATCCATGCGCGGCCAGCCAACGCCAGCGCGTCACCCTCAATGGCTCTGAAGTGACCCGCACTCTAGCTAGGCGGGCATGCCCAAACGTTGGCCCGAACTAGGTATCCACACATCACTCCCTTGTGCACTATTCCGACGATGTTTGGATATCCTTTCACTGCTCTCTTAGCTTACACGCTTATGCAACTCTGAACTTAACTCTTATTTCTTCTCGAGATATCATCTGAAACAAGCAAATCCATATTTTAGCGAAGCATGACGACGCTACGGGATCTGGTGCACATCCTGCACACCCGTATAACCTTGTAAGTATCTGTCCTCTGGTACAACATCAAGGTCGATTCCTCTTATTTGATCAACCATTCGCCGTGTCAAAAATGCAGAGGGGGATGCAAGGAGCATAAGGCCTGCACATCCGAGCAAGTGGTAACATGGACTTGTACATGGAACATCCCAAGCGCAAGCAGAGCTGCAGTGAGCCTGTACAACAAGCTAGCGTAAGTCCCTGCATTCCATTTAATTCGTACTGGCATTCGTGTATGATTTGTGTGCAGTGGCTGATCCACGAATTCAAGTTACTAGGGGCGAACATTTAACTTAAAAAATACGAAGGCACTTGCACTCCGGAAATCAACATAACTTGAGACATGTGAAGCTACATGCACTTTGAAAACCAGCTAATGATCCAAAGTACTTCAGATTATAAACACTAAATGATGCAAGCACCAAAAAACACAAAATGCAACATGGTGTACAAGGACTACAAACATGGTCTGTACCTGCTTGAATTATTCATTCTTTGGCTGAAAATATCGAAGTGTAATTGCATGTATAACCAGTGCGCAAACTGCATATCAATATATCTATCCTGCACAAGTATGCCAATAGTTTCATACAACAGATTAGAAAAGTATTTATGCTATGTTGTCATGATACAGGGACTTTCTGGTAGATGGCCTCGACGTTTCCTCAAGCTATGAAAATGCATTATAATTTGCTTGTCATCAATGCCTACAAATCTCTGTCTCTCTCAACATAGTAGATCATCATTAGACACTAAATCCTTCAATGAGCTTGCAAAATGCTTGCATTAGATCCCTCATTAGACATTATATGTTCATCACCAGGAGCATGTAAAATGTTTGCGTCAAATCCTTCATTAGCAGTCTGTTCATTAGACACTTCAGGCTCAAGAACAACATGAGCTTGTATGTTTGCACCGGAAACTTGATTAGATACATCAGATTCAGTCAGTTCAGTATTGATTGGGGGAGTTATAAAATAAGTAGAAATTGGTTTCATTTTCTCATAGATTCCCTACATACAAGCAGTTTTACAACACCGTCAGGTTTAACTATTGGCCAGAAATTGAAGAGTTGAATTAGATATAATCAGGGATGTGATGTACCTGCTCATTGCGCATGCTACTCTTGCAAGCTGCGACTGTCCGTTTGTGCCAGCTCGATGCCATGCCCGTGCTGCCGCCGCTGCCTCCCACGCAGGCTACACCCAGGGTTGGATCTTCATTTTCTTGTCCTTCCGTTCGCTTGAAGCCCGGTGACCGCCCTCCAACGAGGGCACGAGGAAGTGCTGTGTCGGTCTGTCCAGCGGCGGCTAGGTTAGGAGCGAACCAGACTGGAGGCTGGAGCGAATGAATTGGGATTTTTCCTGCTGTCGATCGATATGGGAGGCGCTCGTTTGGGCCGCGAGCCTGCTATAGGGCCTGCCTTGCACTTATGTTATTGGCCCATCCAAATTGAAACATTTTTATTCATTTTTTACATTGCCTACTCGTGCGTTGGGACGAACAAAACTAGCGTGGGCCAACCTGGACGACTCAAACTAGGTGCACACTTTCCAGCCACCTGAGGCAGCCGCCCATACCAACCCCTATGGTGGCGTCGCCCCTTTTTGCGTGTATGATTGGATAGTGAAAAATATTCCAGTGGCGCTTTTGATTTACCCACAGAATGGTTGAATTGCTTGTTTCTATGAACTGAGTTCGCAAATAATGTGAAGGATGCCAGTCTTTTCATCCTATTGTAGATTGCTTAGATCTCGATATGCCAAAAGTAATCGCATGAAATATGCAGTAAAAGCTAGTGTGATGTGTTTGGCTACAACTAGTCTGACTACACGTCCTCATATAACATATCAAGGACGCACCATCTTACCAGATTAACCATTCAACTTACCCATGCAGTGTGGGAAGAAAGAAGTATTGGGACTGCGTATCTAATCAATTGATGCCATGGACTCCTTCGTACAACCTTGTAAGCGAAAAAGAAGTTGCAGTGTGCCTGTACAAAGAACTAGCGTAAGTTCAGTTACCTGCTTCTCGGAATTTTAGTTATCCACTTATTGCAAAATTGTTCAATTACGTTGCTTGTCTTAATTTATTTTGCTACTGATTACATAATGGCACAGCCTGTTAATCATATTGTAGACTGTGCATATCTATGTGTTTGATAGTTACTGTTAAGAATTACCTGTTTTCCTTAACTTAAATATCTACTTGTTTGTTTAACTGCTTTGCTGCTGCAACAGCGGGTTACAATGATGTTAATAACTACTCTTCAGCATCCAATTGAAACTCTTTAATTCCTTGTTTGTTTAACTGGTTTGCTGTTATAACTCCCAGTTGAGATGTTTTGCTAACTTCAACTTTTCTGAATCCAATCGGAACTTTAATGGCAAAACAGGTTAGCCCAAGATCAAAGAGCGAGGTCCCCTTGGACGTTGCATCATCCCACAGCAGTGGCACCGGCCCAATCGTGCATTATGAATTGCCAACTGCTGATGCTCTAGAGGCTAAACTAGTGGTAGAAAGAGATTCTGCTTTTGCACTTAGAGATGAAGTTGACATGTTGAGGAAGCAAACAGCACAATCACAAGCAGTACTCAAGACAACCATTAAATATTTGGTGGATTTCAAAATGAAGCAAGCTGAGACTGACCAGATTGTTAAGGTCCTGAAGGAAAAAAGGAAATTAAATTCCTACTTGGTAAATCATAGGTGAAATGTTCTTTCCATAGTTGAATAACCTTTGTGTTGTCTGTTCATGTAATCAATCAAACCATTTGTTTTAGAGATCATGTAATAATTGTTTTTGTTTTGTTTTTTGTTTGTAATTTTATTTGAGCACAAGTCTGTATTAATTGATAAGACTCGGAGACATTTCATTTGGATTGTTGTGCCAGACCTACAAATATGCCAATCGGGCTGAATGTGCATTCAACAATAGTAGTATAGATGGACCATAAGTGGCACGCATCAGAAAGGGCCAAGATGCTGGCTAAAAAAGGATGCTGTTGTAGCCAAAAAAAAGTACAGCGGCTTGGTATGTATGTTAGTTGATATTATTGATCCATATACTCTATAAGTGTTTATATGTCTGTTAGTTCCGTACATTCTTGGTTGATTGACTCGGTATTTGAATCTTAATACATTGCTTGTGTGCATATCTAAATGGGAGTACACATTATGTTGCGTGTGACATTTGAGTTGGACATGAAGTGTTCCAAATATTCGAATTCACCTTAAACTAGATTGTAGTTTCTGAATTTGAGTATCGACATTTATAAACCATATTCATATATGACAGTGGAATACATCTTTGTCGTCCTTTTGAAGATATATAAAAACACATTGAATGATTTATAAAGATTCATATAGGAATACAAAATGGATTTGAATTTAGTTGCCAGGGTAAACATGGATGCTTATTGTCCCAAAATTCGAAAGAAACAGCAAAATGTCCACTCCCAGATCGGCTGCCTGAAGCCAAGTGTTTGGGAGATGGAAATTACTGTCTACCCATTACACGGACAATCCATCGGCCCGATTTCCACTCCTCTAAATAGGGGTAGGTTAGTAACTTCAATTAGACGTGACACAACCGACTCTGAGCCCATTCCAACACGGTGGGCGTCAAACATGGGCGGCAAAACTCATTCGATTCAAGCTCGTCCGAAAGACCTCTGTTTCTCCCTCCATTCCCCATTCATACACGGTGGGCGGCAAAACACCATCTCCTCGTCCGAAATAGATGTAGGCTAATATTTTAAATAGGGGCAGATGTGTAACTTCCATCAGACGTGACACAACCACCCTACCTGTCAGCCCCGTTCATGCACCGTGGGCGCCAACCGTGGGCGGCAAAACACCCTCTCCTCGCCCGAAATAGTTACCGGCAAATATTTGGGATATGCGAGATTATCGTCCTATCCCCAACCGACGAGACGTCCAAATTTGAAACGGGGGATAAGTTCGTAACTTTCCCATATTTCAGACAGGCGCGTCCCAAAAACATGGTTCCCCGTACCTCTCCCTCCATTTTCCCATTCATACACCGTCCGCGCTAGAACACCCCATTCCCACACCAGCCTCCGTCCGCCACCCCATCCATCGCCGCCGTCCTCCACCACATCCATCGCCACCGTCCTCCACCATGCCGGAGCGCCTACCAAGACCGCGTCGTCCACTATTAGAGATGGACGTTTCTCATCCACGGCGACGGACCAATAGCCTTGCATCGCGTCCTCTCGCTTCATCGGCGCCGTCGTCCTCTTTGCCGGGGCCGCTCACACGACCTTCTCTTCCACCGCAATGGGACTTATCCCCCGATGCACATGTCTACCATCGTAGATCTGCTTCAACGCCACCGACAGCCATCGCACCCCCGATGCCTACACGGCGCCGCAAGAGAGGTGGTACTTCATATCTCCTCAAGTTTTTGATCTCAACCAGAAAATAGATCTTAACTTGGTTACTCGACTTTCTTTTCAGCTCTTAAAATTTAGTTCTTAGTTCGAAGCAAACAATGGATGCTAAATATCATTTCTCCGGTTTGCAGTTTCAAATCTGCCATGGCACAGCCATAATACGGTTTAATTGATCATGCTTAGGGTTTAATTGATCATGTTGGTTCTGTGGTGGTTTCTTTAATAGAAATCAGAGGGGAAACCCAATTTTGCTAAAAAATATATGCTTAGAGTTTCCCCCTTTTATGATCACTATACGATCAGAATACATGCTTCGTGTCATAATAACACTGCTCCACCCATCAAGCTAAACAAGCTTAGTTGTTCAAATACGAATCTGATATTATTAAAATAGAGTTGTTTAATTGGTCAAGTAAATGTTCCTAAATTAGTTTCAAAAATGCATGTTCGCCGCTCGGGTGTGTATCTCTGTGTGTGGTCTGGTCAGCACGGTTGGGGAGGTGAACTTTGCATATGCAGGGGTTTATAGGGAGACACTCTCCGAGTTGAAACCGCAATGCATTCCATAGATAATCTGACTACTTTTTATGTTTTCATGAATCTCAGATTCTGAACAGCATCGTAATGATTATGAGCTTGCGCGCATGAAAAGAATAAAGCAGAACAATGCCATGGCTGTCAAACTTGGCATTAAGGGACTGAAATCAAGTCTGGATGCAATGCAATGCAAACACTCTCCACCTACAGATTCATGCTCAGAATATGATCCTAACAGTGATTCTGAGCTAGAGGGCGACCTAAGTCAATGTAGCTCCCTAGTGTAGGAGTCAGAGGAAGATACCCTATCTTATTCACCCATCAAGGTACTTGCTCTAACTTTCCAAGGTTACATTGCTCACACATATCTTGCAACTGATGCTTTGCATTGCTTCTACTTTGTTGAACTGCCATTAGCTTAGTTTACACATCGTGTATGTGAATACGCCCTGCCTATCCATTTTCAGTACATATTCCATCTGTCATCATACCATATTTATCCATTCAAATGATGTTCTTATGTATCAGACGTTCAAAAGGAAGAGGGCGATTGCTGATCATGGAGGAGCACAAGCAAAGTATTTGGAAAAGGTAGTGGCACCTGATAAATCAAATAGCCCATTAGGTGTAGTTGCAATATCACCTGACCCACAAAATACCCCAACTCTAGCAGACTCTAGCCCTACTACACTGGTCATTTCTGATGCCCCAACTCAGCAGACCCCAACTGCAGCAAACAGTATGATTATGCCAGTTGACATAGCACCAGCTGTACGACGCAAAACCCCCATTCCAGCAAAGAGTACACCAAATCCAGTTGCCAAATCCCTTTTCAAACCAGAGAGAGCCCCAATTGCAGCAAATAGGACCCCTGTTCCATTTCTTCCTAGTTTAGAAGACGAAGCTTATGTTGTTGTCAGGAACTTTGTGTGCATCTTTCCTTCATGGAAAGATTATACCGCAGACACGGAACAATTTCTAGTCTTCCTCCGCAACTTACGCGTAAGTAATGTACTAATGTTATTCATGGTCATTACTGCATATGTGTCTGCTGACAGAAGACACAAGATTTCATTCTTTTAAATAGGCGACGCGCAAACTGGATTGTGATGACGAGCAAGGGTTGGTTGCGCTTTTCAAGCACTCGTTGATGAAGTATCGTTCCTACCTGAGGCAAGCGCACTTCGATGGCAAGCCTCTGAACGAAATTTCTATAAAGTCTCCGGTGCTACAATTATCCGACGGTGACTAGAATAATCTTGTTACACATTGGTCCCGGCTGCAGCATAAGGTACTATCTATGATATCACATCAAAATTTGAACTACATTTCTGCATTTGCCTTAATGTCTCACTTGTACAAAAATTGTTAGCGGAAGAACATTCGTTCTCAAGGGACCACAGAATCTCGCAACTATACTGCACACTGCATTGCTCTTGTGAGTACCTCTTGCCCTGTATGACCATACTTACTTTCATAGCTGTTTGATTATGTAGCATCACTGCACATGTTAGCCTCGTAATCGTCCATTTGGATGGACATTATGAGATCCGTATGGACTCTTACATAAATTTAGAATCAACCCAATGCTTTTGAAGAGGTTTAGCTCTGCAGTCCTCTTGTAAGGACTGAACGTGGTCTATCACTGTACTTACATTAACAGCTACTCCCTCCGTCCCATAATATAAGAACGTTTTGTACAGTACACCAGTGTTCAAAACACTCTTGTATTATGTGAAGAGGGATTGGTTCATTTTATAGCATTATGCATCTTATCTCCCTCACCCACCATTTACTAAAAAAAGATCAGATCTATATTTAATCTTACCAACAAGTAGAATACACAGACAATGCCAGGGCAGAAGTGTACCCCATTGCTCTTGTCAGTACATTTTGCGTTGTAACGCTTTTACTTCCAGGGATTGATAGTTGATTATGTAGCATCAATCTGCATCTTATATTCATTATCCTCTATCCCTTCCAGTATTATCATATCTATAATTACTCTCTACAAAATGTAGAGTACAGGCAATGCTTATGAAGAAGATTATGTGCTAAAATTCTTGAGTTATCATTCCCTTGCCATGGAGAAGGGCATTATAAAGTCGGTGTTAACTGTTAATGTAAGTCAGTCCTTCTAAATCCTTTATCCTCAACTGCTGTTTAATTTGCTCATACTCCCTATCGTATACTGCTGTTTAGTTTGCTGTTTCTACCAAAATGCATGTTCGTAAGAACCGTAAGTTCTAAGTTTTACTTGTAAAACCAAATTCCTTATTCATACCATGCACAATACTTAATACTCCCTATATGTATGCTTGTTTTTGTGGATCTATAATCCAGTGTGTGGTGAAGCAGCCCACGTTTGCACCTTGTCATCTCCTGTTTTATCTTACTGATGTGGCTGATGATATGAACAACATGCCATGCACTTTATCCAAAATAGATACGATGATTTTCTTTGCCCTTCATCTATGCTTGTTATGTTGACATGGTAATCCAGTAGTGTGGTGAAGCTCCCCGCATTATGAACAATGCCAAATTATGCTATTGATATTTTGAACATACTCTTTATTTTCTAATTTGAAATTGGATAGAATTGACAGAACAGTTATCATCTTTGTTTATACACGTGCAAAACCTGTCATCTCTCTGCTTTGTTTCAGGGTGATATGCCTGATGGCATGCACAAGTCTGCTGAAGGCTGTGAGACAAACTCAACATATATTGCAGCAAAGAAGGCAAAACATCTTGAAGATAGCGAGACAACCCCAAAGTCTTGTCTTGATGCAGTGTTCAAGTTACTTGAGACTAACAGTCAGACAAGCTCACATAATTCGTTGTCTGAATCAGTTCGACTGCTTCAGTCCCAAGTTCTAGCAGAAAGGCATTCTGTAACTCAACTTCGACTTGAAGTCCTATCTCTAAGAAAGATTGCGGAGAACACCAATGAGAACCTCATCGCTAAACAGCTACACCTGGAAGCTATGACCGACATGCTAGGCCGGTCTCACAGCCTTGCTCAGCAGCTTGCGCAGCAGTTCCCCCGCAAGGCTAACCTTTCTTGAACTGTCTTGGAAGTGGTCTCGGTTCAGTATTATTTTGTTACGCTGGAATGGTGCCCAGTTTTTGTAATCTGCTTCTTCGTTGTGCTTTATGATCACTGGTGGTGAACTTTGATGCCTAGTTGATGTAATATACCTTAAATCCTTTATTGTGTAGTGTAGATTTATTCTTAGTTACTATGTCGTAATTTCTTTATTGTATAGAGTAGGTTTGTTCTTAATTCCTACTAGTTACACAGCATCCCGAAATGAACCCCGGCCCATGATTGTGCGAATCAAATCACGGGCTTTTAACAGGCCAAAATTGTCTTTGTCCTTGTTTGGCCCAATCAGATATCGGCTGCAAGCAGGCCGGATGCAAACCGGGCCGTAGTTAGGCCCAACTATATGACGGGCTTTTAACAGGCCGAAATTAATATAGGGTCGAAATGTTAAACGGGCCCTTAACAGGCCAAAACTAATATCAGGCCGAATTACTAAGTGGGCCTTTAGCAAGTGGGCCCAAAAGCATAGTGTCCAGTTGACGGGCCGAATCTGATATGGGCCATAATTGAGCCCAAAGCCTCTTAAAGGGCCGGACCTGATCTGGGCCGTAATTTGGCCCAGAATGTGGTAGGATTTTAACGGGCCGGATCTCATATGGACCACTATTAGGCCCGGAGCGTGGTAGGCCATTAATGGACCGGATCAAATATGGGCCGACATTTGGCCCAAAACATGACAGCCAGTTAATGGGCCGGCCTACTAGGGTCCTCAAAATCTTGTGGGCCTACAGCTGGGCCGGCCCATTAATGTCAGCAAAATCTCGTGGGCCTTTAGCTGGGACGGCCCATTATGACCTGCAAGAATCTTGTGGGCCTTTACCTAGGCCGGCCCATTATGACACACAAAAATCTTGCGGGCCTTTACCTGGGCCGGCCCATTATGGCCCGAAAAATCTTGTGGGCCTTTAGCTGGGCCAGCCCATTATGGTTCGCAAAATCTCGTGGGCCTTTAGCTGGGCCGACCCATTATGGTCCGCAAAATCTTGTGGGCCTTTAGTTGGGCCGGCCCATTTAAACTTGTTGGGCCGTGCCACATGTCGACGTATCATAGGCGCCTTCTGTCCAGTGAGTGGATGACATCTGTCCCGATGATGAGCCGACACGTGTTTCCTCTAGCCAATGATGATTTTACACGTGGAAAATCCCCATTGGTCGGGTCTGTTAACGGGTTATCGGATCTGTCGTGGAATTGTCACGGCAGATGTCCTTAGTGTGAGGACTTAGTCGCGAGGCCAACGCATCTATGTGGTAGCTTGAGAGGGGTTGGGCGGAATCGAGAGACGCAACATAAGACAAGGATTTAGACAGCTTCGGGCCCCGGGAAACATCATCCGGAATAGCCCTACATGCTGTTTGTGGCTAGATCTCATTATGCTCATGAGAGAGTTGCCGCATAAGCCGGCTCCCCCTTTGTGTCTAGCCCTAGAGATTATGTTCTTCTTGCTTGTCCCTCTTTGGGGAGCCCTGCCCCTCCTTATATATGTTGAAGGGGAGGGTTACATGTGGAGTCCTATTAGGATTATGACTAGTCTATTTCTAATACAAACCGGATACAAGTCCAGGTCTTAACTCCCTGTAAGACAAATATTCCTCACGCCTTTCCTCTTAAACCGGCCCACCATAACATGAGCCGGCCTTCTGGGCCTTGGGCCTTGTCATCCATCTGGAACACGCGCCGGGTCACCAATGAGTCTTCAGGCTCGTGAATCGTCATACCAGTGAACCGCCAGACACGTAAGTCGCCAATCCTCTAGCGGTTTATCGATGAAACGCCAAGTATGACCGGGTTATACTTCCGGACGGTTTACGCCGCGGGGTATATCCCCGACATTATCCCCCAAGTTTAGCTTGGATTTATCCATGGTAAACTTATACTGCAAAATAAACACAAGAACAAAATTGACAGGTTGTGCTCCGGGTTAAGAATTTCTTGTAAACCGGCACCTGAACATCCTTAAGTCCTTGTCATTTCCTTCTTCTAGAAAATCCGTGTCAATAGACCAGCTTCATAATTAATTTGCTTCTAGAAGAAATATTGTAAATAAAGAATCCATTTGAATCAGCCTTCAATGCTCTGACTTGACAAAAATATCGGTCTTTAAATATTCAACTGATACTCAACTGGCTTGAAAAACTTGCCGGTTTATCCAAAATTGCCGGGTTATGAAAACTGTTGATTCCAGGTCATGACTGTTATAAACTCCGGGTCATGATTGTTGCCAACGATGGGTCAAAGCTAAGAATTTTGAAGACTTCTCTCCCTCATATCCATATTACCTGTAGCCCCCAAGTCTTAAGAGGAGAACATAGTGATAGCTTAAGACTTGTAATACTGAGCTGGAACTTTATATATACTCCATTGAAAATAACATCATATGATGTAACTCCCATGATGGGGCTTGAATCCACGTACACAAGGTTAAGAGCTTTGTGCTTTACCAACTGAGGAGTGGACCCTTCAATATAATGGATTAAGACTTGTGTACCTTGAATTGTTTGACAGGAGCAATTGGTAGCCCCCAAGGGCTGGCTCATTACAATGTGATGAGTCGGGTCTTTAATAAAATGAGAAAATAATGACTTTACATTAGCCCCCAAGTGCCATGGTGCATGCTGGCAGTGACATGGGACTTGCATATTTGATGTAATCTCAACTTGAATAAATGTAGCCCCCAAGTGCCGGGTCGTAAGCCTGCAGCGACTCGGGACTATTCCTTCAATTGTAGAATAAACCATATCCATTGATAAAATAATAGCCAATGCGCTGAAGCGACTTTGAAAACCTTAATCATAATAGTGGTTATTGATAACCATAATAAAAATCCAGCCATGTTGGCTATTAAAGATTTGAATACCTTACGAGTTGATAAATAAATCCGGAGTTGAAATACTCGGCGGCTCTTGGCCGATGGCAACTTAATGCGGATTCATTGTATGCCAAAATTCTTAATAACCCGGCGGGCGGGTCATAATGCCCAAACATATAGCCAGGGTTTATAACCAAGGCTGTAATTGAAGATAATCAAATATGACATAGATGATACCTGTGACATAGAATCACCTCGTTGGTTTAACCAACTTTTGTAGTGAGGGTGGTAACCCCAATCTTGAGTATTGAGAACTCCTTCCTTAATTTGCCGGATTATGATAATAAACCGCACCGGGATGTAATAAACATTGGATTTTCCTTATAATACTGGCGACTTGTTAATCAAAACCAGACCGGGTTAATGAATGCCGGATTATAACTGATCATGTAGTGACAACTTGTAGTTGAGAGCCAAGCCGGGTCAAGGATGCCGGTTTACCAGAAGATATTATGAACCTCAACAAAGGCGAAAAAACTTGGCAAATAGAACTCAAAAAGAACATGCGAGGCTTTTTACGAGCCGCCAGGCTCCAAATCAAGGCTTTTCATGGGCTGCCAGGCCGCTGAGTTAAACCATTTAACAAAGCCTTTTAAGATGGGCGTCCAATTAACCAATCGTCGTTTTAACTTTGACAATTTCCGGGTCTGTATAAGATTGACTTGTCAAACGTTCGGCGGGTCATACCAGGATTACCTGGACAGGAGTGTCTTACTTGATGAAGGCAGGTTAACTCGGGGATTTAGGTGAATACACCAGGCTTCCAAGTTGTGGCTTGATAGCCAATTACAAGGGTCCTTTCAAACTCTTTGTTGCTTTGCACAAAGAGCCCCCAAGTAACTTTTTGAGTTGTGCTCAGCGGGTGCTCATGTTTGAGTTTGTGCTTTTTGCAACACTCTCTTTGGCCCCGAAGTGAATTCATGTTGGCCATACGCCGATCAAGAGGTGTAGCTATGGTTCAGATATGACCAAGCCCCCTAGTGATATCCCTTTGTGGTTTCAAACCAATCAAGAGGTGTAGCTATGGTTCAGATATGACCAAGCCCCCTAGTGATTTTTCTGGTGGCCTTGCGCCGATCAAGAGGTGTAGCTATAGTTCGAATATGACCAAGCCCCCAAGTGATCAATAATATGATAAGCCAATAAGGCATTATACCCATGTTTGAACCGCGCATCATGGCAGCAGGTCCTCTTCGGCAACTTTTAATTTTTTGCAAGAGATAAATTCTTCTTGAACCAGGATTTTGAACTGGATATTGAGAGCGTCAGAGCTTTATTGGAGACATCTTTCCCTCGAACCGGATCTTAAACCGGAATCTTCATTTTTAGCCAGAAATTTTCTGACGGCCTTTAAACTCGAACTTGCGAGAAGTTAATTCTTTTTTTTTGAACCGGAAATTCTTAAACCGAATTTGAGAGCCTTAGAGCCTTGTGGGAGAACAGATTTCCCTTGAACCGGATTTTAAACCAGCATTCTTCATTTTGAACCGGAAATTTTCTGACGGCCTTTAAATTTTCATCCATATGGTAGTAGCCTCCGGAACCGAGTTATCTTTCTCTCCAACGTCCTGGGGTTCTTGACTTTACTGAAAACCGGCAACATTTGCTGAGTCATATTACTGTAGCCCCCCAGTCTCAAGGTGACTCGAGGAGTTGACATGAGATTATCCATATTTGACCATGATATAAACCGGCATAACTTGTATATCATTGGTGTTGATAGCATGATGTGAATCCATAGAAGGTTGAGGTGACTGCGGCGGGTTATAAATGATTCCGTATGAGCCGTGTCAGCAACTCGGCCAATGGTTCCTTCCAACTGGAGATTCAAAGTTAACCAAACTGTAGTGGCGACGACTTGTGCGCCTGCCCGTTGAGCCACCCAGTGCAGACGACGGTTGATAGTATATGATAATTTGCCTCCATTTTGTTGAAAGAAAACCGGGCTACCCAAGCTGTGACTTGCTCATGCTTAATAAATAGCTCATGCAAACAGGTGCGGCCCAGTATGTTGATGTATACCAGGCCGCGAGAGACGGTCAACAAAGACGACCGCGACTTCAGAGGCGACACAAATAGATGAGTCGGCCGCGGCGTTGTAAGCCGGCGCGGGCGGGAGAATCGGCCGCGGGGGCGGACAATAAGTTAATCGCGTGTGTTGATGTAGCGGGGGTGGCAACCTGCGCAGGATGAGCACTAGTGCAAAGATAATATTTGCTCACGCCCTTTTTGCAGCACCTTTTTTATAAGGAATAATGATCCTGTGAAAAAAATATCATAGACCAAGTAATTGTTCTTTGATAAAAAACAATATGCGTCAAAATAAATTTAGATGGGTTTCACCTGATTTGTTCATACGATAGACGTCCTGTGCATGGGCCAGATTTTAATTGGGCCCAACAACACTTTAAGTACTGGTTGCTTTTGCCTCCGTCTTCTTATGGGAAAGTGGAGATGGCAAACACCATATTGCTTTTCTTTATTCAATTTTTGTGGCTGATTTGACCATCACAGTAGCATCTACTCTTGTGAGAAGGATGTATGCATGTGATTAGCGCTCTGGCCGGATAATTCATGCACACAGCAGGTTTTCTCCTTCTTCTCCTAGCACTTGACTACTTTGACTTTTCATCCATCCAGGCTCTTCTTGTTCTTTTCCTTATCCAAATGGGCAAACAACCACCGCAGCTTTAACAGAATCAACCAACAAGGTGTAGGGGGGTCTCAAGCAAGGGTACGCGGGCCACTCGGCGGTGCGTACGTGGAGGCGGGTTTGATGCCAAAACAGCAGTGGCTCGGTTGTATAGGGACGAGTCACCATAATTTGGACGCAGTCCCAGAGCTCGGCGGTTCATCAGGGAGGCAGAGGTGCAGTGGCAGTGGAAGCAGCAGGCCACAAGCAATTTGGAAGCGAAGCTTCATCGGCGGAAACCGTAACCGGCTTGTAGCAGAGGTCGGGGAGGCTCAGAGTGTATACAACCGGCGAGTAATGCCATCCAGAAATCGTACGTACATGTACCATCTTCCATTTGACTAATGTTTTACGTGGAGTAATGGCAGCAAGCACTAGTACTCCATGGTAGAATTGTCTAGTAGTAGATCGTCTTGTAGTGGCGCACTGTGCTTGGGCCACAACTTTTTTTTCTTTGCTCCTCATGAGGTGAGTTTGAATTTGGTCTGAGCTCAGCGTAGTGACAAAGCAGAGCCGATCTGCGCAGACGCATCAGCAGCACCCAGCAGCAGCAGCGAGCCAGCGATGTCTTAAGACTGGTAGGCCACAGCACTCCGAGGCGAATCCGTCTCAAAGCGGACCACGGTGACTTAGTAAACGCGGCCGGCGGGTCACGGCTACCTGGAGTAGCAACTCCAATGGGCACCGACAGTGCAAGGTCACGTCCGCCGCAAAAGAAGGCCTGCGAGGTAAGCCGGCGCGAAGGGCGAGCGATGGATTTAGAATACGGCGAGGGCAGCCCGCAGCAGCCCATGGGCGACCGGCTCAAGGTAGAAGGCCGCCGGCGGCTTGTAGCGGCGGGTCAGAGCACTTGGTGGTGAGTCATACAGTCCGCGACAGAGGTATGGCGGAGGTGTCCGATGCAGGCCCGCACGTAGTTGAGGGGGTTCAGTACGGAAGCTTAGCAGGGTGAAAGCCTGGGAGGCCCGGATTAAAGCCGGCTGGATGATGGCGATGGTCGGCGGCTCATGCTCGAGCCTCGTAGAGGCTGCTTGGAACGACGACTGAGGGAGTCCTGGATTAGGGGGTGTCCGAATGGCCGGACTATACCTTCAGCCGGACTCCAGGACTATGAAGATACAAGATTGAAGACTTCGTCCCGTGTCCGGAAGGGACTTTCCTTGGCGTGGAAGGCAAGCTTGGTGATACGGATATTCAGATCTCCTACCATTGTAACCGACTCTATGTAACCCTAACCCTATCCGGTGTCTATATAAACCGGAGGGTTTTAGAACGTAGGCCAACATACACATCAACAATCATACCATAGGCTAGCTTCTAGGGTTTAGCCTCTCTGATCTGGTGGTAGATCTACTCTTGTACTGCCCATATCATCAAAATTAATCAAGCAGGACGTAGGGTTTTACCTCCATCGAGAGGGCCCGAACCTGGGTAAAACTTCGTGTCCCTTGCCTCCTGTTACCATCCGGCCTAGACGCACAGATAGGGACCCCCTACCCGAGATCCGCCGGTTTTGACACCGACATTGGTGCTTTCATTGAGAGTTCCTCTGTGTCGTCGCCATCAGGAAGGATGCCTCGTCCCGTCTTTAAAGACGGCACCGTTGCTAAGGGAGCTTTTGGCTGTCGGCCAAACCCTCCGGCTAGGCGGTTTTCTTATGACCACCTGTTCGGCTTCTGCGTCAACGATGACCTCTTGAGCCATCGAAAACAATCTTCATGTTAACTCGGAACTTGCCGAGTAGTTAGATCCAATAGAGCTTTCCTCCATAAACGAGCTCTTGGATCGCTTCGCCGCCCTGGGAGTCACTACGGATTACGACCAGATTGGGCCTAAAACTGATCTGATAGAGATTAACTCTCCCCAAGCCACCCATCACGTTGCCGTGGTAGAGGGACAGTGCGGCGACCCTTCATCTATCTTAAGGACTCGCTACGTCTGGATTCCGGATCCCTCCAAGCCGGATGTCCGCGGAGGGGAGGATATCACTCAAGACTTGAACCCAGAATCAGGCGACAGACTGGATTCATTGGACGACATCCAGGAATCCAAATTTTCGAGTTCGGAAATTCCTCGGCCTCTGAGCCTCAGAAGGGGTAATGCTTCGGATTTAATTCCACCCACCCACCCGAACATTAGCGATCTATCCCAAATCAGGCAAGAGCCCAAAGAAACCGTACATCATTACTGGGCCAGATTCCTCCTGGTTATGAACAGGATAAAGGGCTGCCGCGAGGAAGACGCAATTTCATTCTTCTACAATAATTGCACGGACAAGGGAATACTCAACGCCATAAGTCGTCGTGATATTACACGCTTCGCTGATTTAGCGTCCATAGTACGAAAGTACTGTGTGATGGAAAGCGCCCAGAAAACCGAAACAAAATTTGGACAATCCGGCCCTTAAGGCAAGCCCAGTCCGAAATAAAAGGGTGCATCATCGCCAGACACCCGGGTCAAACACCAAAAGGAAAAAACCCTCTACAGGGCATGGAACTATACTGGAAGGATGGCTTAATGGACCCTATAAAATTCATAGTACAGAGGACGCCACACCAACTCACAGCCTTAGAGCATGTTGGATACTCCGGCAGGTGGCCAAAATTGGGAAAACCTCCTAATCCCGAAGGCCACAGAAAGCCACCCCAGAGACGCCAATACGGTATTAACAGTCTGCGAGACCTTCGCATCAAATAATATGCGAAAAAGGACACTCCGCAGCCTTGCCGAAGTCTACCAAGTAGCAACAATAAACCCATGGAGTGACACGGCCATTACCTTTAACGCCAATGATGAACCTAAATTCCGAACAGCCCGAGCACCAGCTGCATTGGTCCTCAGTCCAATAGTGGACGGTTTTCGTCTTACCAAGGTACTCATGGACGGCGGCAGCGGATTGAACCTCATCTATGAGGAAACTCTTCAAAAAATGGATATAGACTGGAACCGCATCATGCGAAGCAGCACAACCTTTAGAGGAATAATCCCCAGTCGGGAAGCGTGCTGTATAGGAAAAATCACACTAGATGTGGTGTTTGGCACGCCGGACAATTACAGGTCCGAAGAGGTCACGTTCCATGTGGCCCCGTTCAGCAGCGGTTATCACGCTTTGCTAGGGCGGGAAGCATTCACAATCTTCCAAGCAATACCCCATTACGGGTACATGAAGCTCAAGATACCCGGGCCTAACGGGATCATCACTCTCACTAGTGATCCGGACATAGCACTCCGCGCCGAAAACAAGACAGCCGCACTGGCCCTCGAGGCACTATCCGAAGCCCTAGCGGCTGAGGAGCTGACTGCGCTGCGCTCTACGGTGAATAGGGATGATGTGGTACTCGACAAACGATCCAAATCCACCTCCTTTAAACTAGCGGATGAAATAGTCAAATTCTAAGTCCATCCAACGGACCCCAATAAAACAGCTTCCATCGGGGCACAGTTAAACCCTGATGTCGACGCCGCATTGCGAGAGTTCCTATGAGAGAACTGGGACATTTTCGCCTGGCACCCTTCAGACATGCCAGGAATCCCGCGCAGGCTGGCCGAGCACAGCTTAAATATCCAAACAAGATTCAAACCTGTCAAACAGGCTGTCCGGCGTTTTTCCGAACCTAAGAGACAGGCTATGGAGAGGAGCTAGCAAAGCTATTAGAGGCCGGATTCATCAGAGATATAAAACATCCGGACTGGCTAGCAAACCTGGTGATGGTACCAAAGAAGGACAAATCCTGGCGCCTGTGTGTTGATTTTAAAGACCTTAACAAGGCTTGCCCAAAGGATCCCTTCCCCCTCCCCCGCATCGATCAAATTATCGATGCTACCGCAGGACACGATTCGTTGTGTTTCCTTGACGCATATTCTGGCTACCACCAAATCAAGATGGCAGAACCAGACCAAGCCGCAACGGCATTTATCACACCATACGGGCCATTCTGCTTCAACACGATGCCCTTCGGGCTCAAAAACTCTGGCGCAACATATCAGCGCATGATTCAGACATGTCTGGCAAGCCAGATCGGTAAAATAGTGGAGGCATATGTAGATGATGTGGTCGTCAAAAAAATGTCGAATCTCTAGTAGACGACTTGAGGCTCACATTTGATAACCTCCGAACATACGACATCAAGCTCAACCCGAAAAAATGCGTTTTCGGCACTCCAGCCGGAAAGCTCTTGGGCTTCATTGTATCCGGTAGAGGAATCGAAGCAAATCCAGCCAAGATCCGAGCTCTATCGCAACTGGATATCCCAAAGGACCTCAAACAAATAAAAAAGTTAACCGGATGCGTGGCGGCTCTAAGCCGCTTTATCTCCCGCTTGGGAGAAAAGGCCCTGCCCCTTTACTGCCTCCTTCGGCGCACCGAACACTTCGAATGGACGGATGCAGCCACGACCGGACTCGAGGAGATAAAAGCCATACTTGCAACAAACCCAGTCCTGGCCGCGCCAAATATTGGCGAACCAATGCTATTATACATTGCAGCAACACATCAGGTTGTAAGCGCAGTGCTCGTCGTCGAGCAAGAAGCGGACGGACACAAATTCCCCCTTCAAAGGCCGGTTTATTATGTGTCCACTGTCCTCACTCCCTACAAATCACAGTACCCGCATTATAGAAAGATTGCGTACACGGTATTCATGGCATCCCAGAAGCTACGACATTACTTTCAAGAGTGTTCAATAATAGTAGCCTCAGAAGTACCACTTAACGACATTTTAAACAACCGTGACGCAACGGGCCGGATTGCGAAATGGGCCATTGAGCTCCTCCCGTTCGACATAACTTATAAGCCACGGCGAGCCATCAAGTCGCAAGTCTTGGCTGACTTCGTCGCAGAATGGACGGAGGCCGAACTCCCTAAAGAGTACGGCACATATTCAAATTGGATCATGCATTTCGACGGCTCCAAGATGTTGGCCGGACTGGGGGCCGGCATCGTTTTGACGTCCCCCACAGGAGACACAGTTCAATACGTACTCCAGATTATGTACACGGGCTCCAACAATGCAGCCGAATATGAGGCCCTTTTACATGGTCTCCGGATAGCAGTATCCATGGGCATTCAATGCCTAGAGGTGCGCGGGGACTTGAACCTCGCAATATCCCAAATAAATGGAGACTTCAATGCCAAGGATCCAAAAATGGCAGCTTACTGCAACGCCGTCCTAAAAATGTCAGCTCGGTTCGAGGGGCTTGAATTTCACCATATAGCCCGGGAAAATAATTAGGTGGCAGATGTCCTGGCACGCATCGGCGCAAAACGCGATGTAGTCCCCCCCAACATCTTCTTGGAAAGGCTGTTCAAGCCATCCATAGTATGGGAAGGGGAGCTGAACAATAACACCCCGGACCCAACCGCACTTCCCGACACCGAACATTCTGACACAATCGGAGGCTCTGCCAATGAAATAACACCTTCAGCCCACGTAATAATGGCCGTCATCGCCCCATGGACAGAACCATTCCTCGCCTACCTCACTAGGCAGGAACTCCCCGAGGACCAAAATGGACCAAAATGAGGCACGCTGCATAGTGCGGTGATCCAAAGCCTACAAAGTCCACGAGGGAGAGCTTTATAAGAAAAGCACTACCGGAGTCCTTCAAAGGTGCATCTCTGAAGAGGAGGGGCGGAACCTCCTGGCTGAAATTCATGCTGGACTGGGTGGTCATCACGCTGCAGCTCGGTCCCTTGTAAGCAAGGCCTTCCGAACAGGCTTTTATTGGCTGACGGCCCGGGCAGACGCTCAGGACTTAGTCCAACAATGCACCGGTTGCCAGCTCTTTGCAAACCAAAGCCATATGCCACCCACCGCCCTCCGAACTATCCCCATTACTTGGCCCTTCGCGGTCTGAGGGCTTGACATGGTTGGACCCCTTAAAGGCGGAACCCACAAGCAAAAATACTTACTGGTCATGGTGGATAAATTCACCAGATGGATAGAAGCCAAGCCTGTTAAGATGACCGAATCCGGACCGGTGATAGACTTTATATCCGGGGTCGTACACCATTACAACGTTCCCCACAGCATCATCACTGATAACGGCACGAACTTCACGGCCGACGAGGTAAAACTCTGGTGCAAAAACATGGGCATCAAGCTCGACTATGCTTCCGTCTATCACCCACAAACCAACGGCCAGGTGGAACGTGCAAATGGTCTTATCATGAGCGGCATTAAACCCAGATTAGTGCGGTCCCTCAAGGAATCTAACACGCACTGGGTAGAGGAGCTCGACTCCGTACTCTGGGGGCTGCGGACCACACCGAATCGCACCACCGGATACACACCATTCTTTATGGTGTACGGCGCAGAGGCAGTTTTGCCCTGCGACATAATTCATGACTCGCCTCGAGTGCGCATGTACGAGGAAAGAGAAGCCGAGCTCGATCGGCAGGACAGTTTGGACGCATTAGAGGAGGAGCGTGACGTGGCGAAAGCCCGTTCCGCATTCTATCAACAGCAAGCTCGAAGATACCAAAGCAGAGAAGTACGGGCCAAAAATTACAATGTTGGCGAATTAGTTACGCCTGCCGGACAAGAAAAAGGACAAACTCAAGCCCAAGTGGGAAGGTCCCTTCATAATTGACCAAGTCCTGACTGGTGGAGCGTACCGCCTGCGAAACGCATCGAATAACCGACTCGAGCCGAACCCATGGAACGCAGCCCGTCTCCGAAGATTCTATGCCTAGCGCCGGATCCTGTGTTTGTCTCCTTACTCTGTCCATTTTTTATATACTGTCCGTCTTACATTTCTCTCCTTCTCCCTTTTTCTCTCTCTTATAACCTTTAAAGGCTCACAAATCAACGTGCTATCCGCTTAGTAAACCTGGGGGCTTCTTTAAACAGAAGCTTATTTATACAGGCTTCATGCCTAACACATGTGTCAAACTTCCGCATGTACCTTTTATTCACCATTATATGCATCGATATGACTTAAGTTTTGGCCAAGCTGGGTTGCCTGGCTCCTGTGCTTACCCCTACGTTCCCGATTATTCGGCTAGGTGGTAAAGGGAGCACCTCTACGATTGTTACTGCCGGATAAGCCGGACGTGTACCTCAGACTGGGTGAAGCCGAAAGCTAGCGTTCTTAAGAGAATATTCGGTCGGTGAACTAAAGATGATCTTTTTCCTTATCTATGTGCCCCCAGGCGTTTTTCCTGCGTTTCTTTTCGCAACATGGACATGCACTTTAGGGCATGCCCCCCCAGGGAAAGGAACCCCTAACGAAACTATTCTCCCTGGAAGATGTTTCTTACTAACCATGTAATATAACATAACTAGTCGGGCACTTGTCTGTTCACGCACTAATGACCCCTACGCCTGGTCTCCACGCATTCCCCGGTTCCTATATAACCGCATGGGAATTCGGACACACTCCGGACCGCCAGGCCCCGAGGTTGAAGCGAAATGGTCGGCCATGACAAATGATCTACAATCCGGCTAGAAGGCATTATAAATGTCAATTCAATTACATAGTCATTTTGACTGATTGTATTCCTCTTCAATACCATCTAACAGGCTGTCTAATTTACAGTCCTGCTGGGAGTACTTTGCGGCCAACTCTACTTGGCCGTACACTAAGCTTACAGGGATCTCCTTCGCATCGGGCCCTATAGCACCGACCTAGGCCATGTGGTTGGAGTCAGCCTTTGAGTACCGCGTCTTCACCATGGCCCAGGCCTCCCTAGCGCCTTGACGGCAGGCTGATATCTTCCACGACCAGAAGCGCCGCCGTGCTCCCTTTAGCTTCTCCGCAAGCTCTCCAATACCTTCGGGAATGGAGACGGATGGCCACAGGGCCTGGGCGACACCTCGCATCGCCTGCCGAACTCGATCGAGCAGTTGCGAGAGCTCGGGAAGAAGGTCACCCGTAGAACCGGGCATCTCCTCTGCAGGACGACCTGTCAGCACACCTATAGACATTGCTCTGTTAGTCGACTTCCCCGCCGAACTTTCTTTCAAAAGGTTCGTTCAAGAACTTACTAAATATGCCGCGTCGAAGCCGCTGATTCTCCTTCACGGAGTCTGACAGCTAGGCACGAACATCTTTCAACTCGATTCCCAGCTTGGTGTTGGCATCTCGGAGATCGTTCTTCTCCCCCATCACCTTTAACAGCACCCTCTCACCAGCCTTTAGCTGGCGTAGGAGGTGTTGCCTTTCCGGATCCAATTCGGCGCCATCTGCAATTTCATTTGTCAGATTCGCACCAAAGCCGTGCTTCGCAAAATACTTATCTTTCGAAGTGTATATTACCAGAGGGGGCCTCCTTAGGCTCCCCTGCCGCGGCTAGTGCGGCCTCAAGTTGGGCTTTGCACTCTTCCAGCTCCTTGGACAGTAGGGAATTCTTTTATGTAAGAACCTGCATAACAAATGATCCTTAAATCAGTTATTTTAACTATTTCAAGTCTCGGGGGCTACTGGTATATATATAATTACCAAAATTTTCTTACCCGTATGTCTTTTACATATTGCTCCGTGGCTCTGGTTAGACCATTTTGAGTGGCACGGAGGTACGCATCTCCCGACTTAAAGGCATCTAACGCCTCTTGGGAGAAACAAGCATCACGAAGAATTGTCCGGCAACGCCTGTGGTTCATGGCACTCTCCACCTCAGAGTTGGTGGCAGACAACCTGTCCACTTCCTTCGTCGGAGGAGCGTCCGGTGCGCGCCTTGTGTTCGGCCCCGCTTCCGGGCCAGGCTTTGGGGCCTGGCTAGGGGAGGCGCGATTGGTAGTCTCTCCGAATATATTTCGGCGAGGTCTCTTTGTCCTGAAGAGAGCACAAGTGTTAATATGCCCTGAAGGTACGACGCCTGGGATAAGGGGGTGCGCCATACCTTTGCGCTGACGCCCCGGTTCGGACTGCACCTCTTTTCTGCCCACGGGGCCCTGCGGCCCCTCGTTGGCTTGTCGCCGCAGGTTCGGCCTCCCGTTTCTGGGAGGCCGGGATTAGCCCTAGATAATCGGCCGTAATGGCCACCAGGGCGTTGTCCTTGCTCAATTGATGGAACACTCCATCAATCAGATCCACCGAAAGCTCCGGATCCTCTTGCGAGTCCGGGTCGAGGGACCGTCCTGGGTCCTCGGGTTGTGGAGGAGGGCTGTTTATTTCTTTAACAGCCTGGCGCAGTTCCTGCGTCGAAATCACTAAGATTAAATATTTAACAATGGGGATATAAAACGGATAGGCAAGATGCGATCACTCACCCATCTTGGAGGATTGTACATGGAAAATCCACCCTTTGGGTCAACGCGGAGAAAATCCTCCTCTTCTCCCTTGTACAAAGCGGACAAGGTCTTTATTAGAGCCACAGCCGAATCCGTCCCCTTACGGCCATAGCGGGTGGTGTCGTCCTCCCCGTTGAAATCCCACATGGGATGGCCTCTATACTGTAGCGGCTGCACCCCTCGCATGATGCATGCGGCCATGACCCCGATCATGGTTAGTCCGGAATGAGCTAACAATCTTATCCGGCCCATCAGGTAAACAACGTCCCTGTCACTTTCCCTCTGAGGGCTCCGTGGGCGCCAGCTTAGGTGCTTCTTTAAGGGAGCATTGTTGAATTTAGGGAGGCCGATCCGGACAGGATCCGGCAGCGGGACGTCTTCTATGTAAAACCATTCAGAGGGCCAGTCTTCAGACGCCTTCTTTGGGGTTCCGGACAGATAGCCGGTCCCGGCGATGCGCCATACTTCGGCTCCGCCCACTTGATACATAGACCCCTTCTTGGAACGGGGCACGAGGCAAAATAGCTCCCTCCACAGTCCGAAATGAGCTTCAACACCCAAGAACAGCTCGCAGAGGGCTACAAAGCCCGCGATATGCAATACTGAGGCAGGCGTGAGATGATGTAGCTGGAGGCCGTACAACTCCAGCAGCCCCCGGAGAAATGGATGGATTGGAAATCCGAGCCCCCTTATTAAATAAGGGACGAGGCACACCCGCTCTCCTTTGGAGGGATTAGGGGCGCTCTTCGCTTGCTCTCCGCCGTTATAGACGGCAAGACCGGCTCGAACCAGGATCATATAGGCCGGGGGGAGAAATCCCTTGGTCTGAAGCATCACTAACTCGCTATGCGGGATGGAGCATCTTTCCCAATATCCAGGCTTAGGGCTGGAAGGGCGGGAGGAGGAGTCGCGACGGCTGGCCATGGTGGAATGGATCTTTGTGGAATGCGCTCTGATGAACACTCGCGAGGGGGGAAGGTGTGGTTTGGATCTAAATCCTCATCTCCTTAAATAGGTCAGCTTGTTTACGCGGCTAGGGGTGTGAATGTAAAAACACTCAGACCTTTCATATTTGTTTGACACGTGGGGAGCGGCCATTATTGGGCGCAGAAGCCAAGGAGCGCAACATCTACAAGAAACCGGACTTTATTCCACAGGTACATGGAATTTGGAGGAGAACCCGCCTTGCAATGCCGAAGACAATCTGCGCGCCGGACTCATCGTCATTGAAGCCTGGTTCGGGGGCTACTGAGGGAGTCCTGGATTAGGGGGTGTCTGGATGGCCGGACTATACATTCAGCCGGACTCCAGGACTATGAAGATACAAGATTGAAGACTTCGTCCCGTGTCCGGAAGGGACTTTCCTTGGCGTGGAAGGCAAGCTTGGCAATACGGATATTCAGATCTCCTACCATTGTAACCGACTCTATGTAACCCTAACCCTATCCGGTGTCTATATAAACCGGAGGGTTTTAGTCCGTAGGCCAACATACACATCAACAATCATACCATACGCTAGCTTCTAGGGTTTAGCCTCTCTGATCTCGTGGTAGATCTACTCTTGTACTACCCATATCATCAATATTAATCAAGCAGGACGTAGGGTTTTACCTCCATCGAGAGGGCCCGAACCTGGGTGAAACTTCGTGTCCCTTGCCTCCTGTTACCATTTGTTCTAGACGCACAGATCGGGACCCCCTACCCGAGATCCGCCGGTTTTGACAACCGACAGCGACTCAAAACATGCGCGAGGCTGCGGACGCGAGCCGCGCTACGGCGGCTCGGAGTCAGGCACTGGTTCAGTGCAAGATGGGTAACTTGAAAATAGCGCAGCGGCTTGCTCCCTTGATTTCAACCTAGAGGTTCTGGCAGATGTAACTTGGACTCGCCGCGACTTGAAGTTCTGGCCAAAGTGAAACCGGCGTGCGGCGGCTCGAAACCAAACCACGGCCGGATCCGTTTCCGAGTTATGTCCAGTTGACCAAACCGAGTCATGGTCTTCTTTCCCTTGGTAATGATCGCTTCATATAGACATGTCTTGCTGATTTGATTCTCACGTGGACTAGTACTCCATCTAGTCTGACTAGGAAATTTTTCCTTCTCATGAAAAACATCAATGACAAAACGACTTTTGGTTTTGCTTGCCGCCGCCGCTATGAAACTTCTCGGGGCTCGCGTGTACACACTTTTGAACAAATCTTAGCTGAAGATGACCCAGCGATTTACTCTGCGTTCGCCCATGTAGGATGATGCAACAACGGAGATTGACCTTCTTTTGATCTTGTCGGATCACGTCTACAGAGAAAATAACTGTGATACGGCAGACCATCCAACTATGGCAGCGGACAGATCGCATCTTTCCCCAACTCCTTTTAATCTGAACGGATGAACCGGGAGACGATGTGAATCTTTCTGCCTGGCTCTTCTTGTTTCGGTCAATTGCAAACTTCTCAATCTCTAGAGTGATCCCTCCAAAAACTCATAACCACCGTGCGCGAGCCCCGCGGTGGGCACCAATTGTCGTGGAATTGTCACGGCAGATGTCCTTAGTGTGAGGACTTAGTCGCGAGGCCAATGCATCTATGTGGTAGCTTGAGAGGGGTTGGGCGGAATCGAGACGCAACATAAGACAAGGATTTAGACAGCTTCAGGCCCCGGGAAATATCATCCGGAATAGCCCTACATGCTGTTTGTGGCTAGATCTCATTATGCTCATGCGAGAGTTGCCGCATAAGCTGGCTCCCCCTTTGTGTCTAGCCCTAGAGATTATGTTCTTCTTGCTTGTCCCTCTTTGGGGAGCCCTGCCCCTCCTTATATATGTTGAAGGGGCGGGTTACATGTGGAGTCCTATTAGGATTAGGACTAGTCTATTTCTAATACAAACCGGATACAAGTCCAGGTCTTAACTCCCTGTAAGACAAATATTCCTCACGCCTTTCCTCTTAAACCGGCCCACCATAACATGAGCCGGCCTTCTGGGCCTTGGGCCTTGTCATCCATATGGAACACACGTCGGGTCACCAATGAGTCTTCAGGCTCGTGAATCGTCATACCAGTGAACCGCTAGACACGTAAGTCGCTAATCCTCTGGCGGGTTACCGATGAAACGCCAAGTCCGGCCGGGTTATACTTCCGGACGGTTTACGCCGCGGGGTATATCCCCGACAGGATCCAAAACCCGACCCGATAGCTTAACGGCATTCCATTACGATGGATGCCACGTGTCGGTCACCCTTGATGAAAGCACTTCTGTGATGCGCAATTTATCGTCATGGAAGTGGACACTTCCGTGATGATAATTTTGGTAATGTCATGGAAGACTTCTACGATAGCACAAGTATGACTATCTTGATTCTATCATAAATTTGTCATGGATGTACATGCATGACAAAAAAAGTGACCTACTTTGACAAACACGTATCTTCACGGAAGTGTATTTTTTTTGTAGTGCGGGTTGTGCGGGAACGGGCTCACCAATGATTCATTGATGCCACCGTTTGGCCAAAAGAATGCCCCCGCGCGCTTCGCAAGCTTGCGCTGTAAGCCGTCTACGACGGCGGGGGGACAAGATATGCGAGAGGAGGACGAAAGGCCACGTACACATACGGTTAATAAAAAAACGTTTGCGATTTAATTACCTACTATACCCCCATCCTGGTTTATAAGTATGATTTAACTTGCCCCTTATGCCTAATTTTTTTAAAAGAGAAGTGATTGGAAGGTTATGCATTGTATAAGTGAGGGTCGACCTTGAACACTTGTGTTCATGATCATGGAAACAATGTAGAAGTTTTCATGGAATTTTCTCAAAAATAAGTATCCCCTTGTATATATTCATTGTATTATAAAAATAATGTGTCATGGTTTGGCTTTACAGTGTTTAAATTGCTTCTTTGGTGTGTGCAGCAGAAAAACAGGAACTTTTGTTGTAGTCTTTTAATTTTCATTTTTTACTGGAGAATGATAAAATCTTCAAATTTCTACATAGTACTTATCTACAAATTGTTCAGATTGTCCTAATTTTTTTAGAGTTTTTGAAGTTATGGAAGTATATGAAAGTTCCAGATTGCTACAAACTGTCCTGTTCTTAACAGATTCTATTTTCTATGTGTTGTTTGCTTATTTTGATGAATCTATGGGTAGTATCGGGGGGTATAAACCATGGTGAAGTTAGAATACAGTAGATATAATGCTAATATGAAATTGGAATGAGTTTACAACAATACCTAGAAGTAGCGATTTGCTTTATTATACTAACAGATCTCACAAAGTTTTTGTTAAGTTTTGTGTGGATGAAGTGTTCGGAGAACGAGGAGTTATCGATATGAGAAGAATAAGGAGAGGCAAGAGTTCAAGCTTGGGGATACCCAAGGGACCCCAAGTAAATATTTCAAGTATACTCAAGCACCTAAGCTTGGGGATGCCCCGGTTGGCATCCCATATTTCTTCTTCAACAAATTATCGGTATACCTCGGTTTTTGTTTTGTTTACATGATATGCGTCTTTTGTGTTTATCTCTCTTTTCTTTTCCTTTATGCTCCATGACAGTGTGAGATAGCCCTTCATTGGTTTGTAGAATGCTCTTTGTGCTTCACTTAAATATTTTGAGTACGGCTTTGTAGAATACTTCGTGTGCTTCACTTATATATTTTGAGCTTGGATATTGATAAATATATATATTATTTGTAGAATGCTCTATGAACTTCACTTATATCTTTTAGAGTATGAATAAATTATCGTTGAAAGTGGGTTTGGAATAGTGTCAACTCTAGGTAATGATCCCACTATCTTGGAGGGTGTTGAATCTTATAATATTTATGAAAGTGAATTTGGAGAGGTCATGACTTTATTTAATGATGATTCCACTATTTTGGAAGAGGTTCCAATTGATTATGAGAACAAAGTTGCTATCTATAATGATTATTGTGATGACATGTATGCTATAAAGAATAATGTAACCATGAAACTTGTGATCTTGATTTGAATTTTCAATTGGATTATGCCTCACATGATAGTTATTTTGTTGAGTTTGCTCCCACTACTATTCACGAGAATAAAATTGCTTATGTGGAGAGTGGTAAAAATTCTATGCTTGTGGATCATGAAAAGAATGCTTTGTGTGACAGCCATATTGTTGAGTTCATTCATGATGCTACTGAAAATTATTATGAGGGAGGAATATATGCTTGTAGGAGTTGCAATAATATCAAGTTTCCTCTCTATGTGTTGAAAATCTTGAAGGTATGCTTGTTTTGCCTTCCTATGCTAGGTGATTCTTGTTCCCATAAGTTATTTGCTCAAAAAATCCCTATGCATAGGAAGTATGTTAGACTTAAATGTGCTAGTCATATTCTTCATGATGCTCCCATTATGTTTCAATTCTTATCTTTTATGTGAGCATCATTGAAATCACTGTGCCTAGCTGAAAAGGCATGAAAGAAAAGCGCTTGTTGGAAGACAACTCAATATTTATCCTTACTGTTTTTGTGTGTTCACATGATTAAGCTACTATAGTAATCATATTTATATCTTTAGTTTCAATAAGGTGCCAAGTAAGACCTTTGGGACGGCTTACGGTGATAGTTGATTTGATCTTGCTAAAAAAACTTTTGTGCTCAGGAAAACAATTCTCATTTTTAACAAAAGAGTGATAAAATACTGAAGTTTAATAAACAAATTTCTTAGGTTGTCCTAATTTTTAAGAATTTTTGGAGTAGCATAAGTATGTTTGTTGTTCAAATCATTACAGACTATTCTGTTCCTGGCAGATTTGGTTTTCAATGCATAGTTTGCTTGTTTTCTAGTTTTGATGGCTTATATTGCTCAATATAAATTGTAGAAATGATATGATACAGTAGGCATTGCATGAGAACAATTATGAATCTTGTCTTTGACAGTACCAAAGTGAATGATTTACTCTTTATCATACTAACACATCTCACGAAGTTCCGTTAAGTTTTGTGTGATTGAAGTTTTCAAGTTTTGGGTGAGATATTGATACGAGGAGAATAAGGAGTGGAAAGACCCTAAGCTTGGGGATGCCCAAGGCACCCCAAGGTAATATTCAAGGAATACTCAAGCGCCTAAGCTTGGGGATGCCCCGGAAGGCATCCCCTCTTTCGTCTTCAAAACCATCGGTATACCTTACTCGGAGCTACATTTTTATTCGTCACATGATATTTGTTTTTCTTGGAGCGTATTTTCATTTTACTTGTTGTTCAAATAAAATCATTGGATCTGAAATCTTGAATGAGAGAGAGTCCTCCCATGTCTAGTTAATTACTTGACTACTCATTGTTCTTCACTCATATCCTTTTGGAGTAGTTTGTCATTTACTCACGTGCTTCACTTATATTCTATGAGTAAATGGTTGAATGAATTGAACATTATAAATCTGAATTTATATATGTTTCATATGCTTATACCATGGGGAGTAATGGCTTCACACATAATAAGTATAGGTGGTACATTTATTGAAAGTTGGCAAACATAGTATTGGCCACTTCAACAATTCATGAAAGAATGTTGAAGGAAGAGAGATTTCACATATAAATATACTATCTTGGACATCTTTTGTAATTCTGAGCACTCATTAAAATATGACATGCTAAAAAGTTGATGTTGGACAAGGAAGACAACATAATGGGTTATGTTTTCCTATATCTTAATAGAAGTTATATTGTCATGGATCCTCCAACATGTTGAGCTTGCCTTTCCCTCTCATGCTAGCCAAATTCTTTGCACCAAGTAGAGATACTACTTGTGCTTCCGAACATCCCTTAAACCAGTTTTGCCATGAGATTCCACCATACCTACCTATGGATTGAGTAAGATCCTTCAAGTAAGTTGTCATTGGTGCAATCAATAAAAGTTGCTCTCTAAATATGTATGATCTATTAGTGTGAATAAAATAAGCTTTATACAAACTTGTGATATGGAAGAAATAAAAGCGACGGACTGCATAATGAAGATCTTTATCACAAGCGGCAATATAAAGTGAAGTTCTTTTGCATTAAGATTTTGTGCATCCAACCATAAAAGCACATGACAACCTCTGCTTCTCTCTATGAAAGGCCTTTCTTTTACTTTTATCTTCTACCCTTATACAAGATCATGGTGATCATCACCTTTCCTTTTTATACTTTTTCCTTTGGCAAGCACTATGTGTTGGAGAAATACGGATATATATATCCACTCGGATGTAGGTTATCATAAATTATTATTTTTGACATTACCCTTGAGGTAAAAGGTTGAGAGGCGAAACTATATGCCCATATCTTTCTCTGTGTCCGATTGAAACTTTGTACCCATAAATATCGCGTGAGTGATAGCAATTGTGGAAGACTATATGATAGTTGAGTATGCGGGATTTGCTAAATCAAAGCTCTTACATAGACCCTTACTGAAAATAAGATGAATTACAATTGTTTGATGACTTAGGACATAGTTTGTTAGTTTTCAAGAAAGTCTATGGTTTATACTTTAACATGTGAATAGCTTGTTACTTGATCATAAGAAGTTTTATGAGATGAGCTACTGTTCATGATATATAATGATGCTAGAAAAGTGTTTGGAACTATCTTTTTTAAAATTTGTGCACTTGCTAGCATTCACACTTTATAAATTATTTCTTTTATCATTTACCTACCGAGGACGAGCAGGAATTAAGCTTGGGGGTGTTGTTACGTCTCCAACGTATCTATAATGTATGAAGTATTAATGCTATTATATTATCTATCTTGGATGTTTTATATGCATTTATATGCTATTTTATATGATTTTTGGGACTAACCTATTAACCTAGATCCCAGTGCCAGTTTCTGTTTTATCCTTGTTTTTTAGTTTCACGGAAAAGGAATATCAAACGGAGTCCAATTGATGTGCCAATTTTTTACAATTTTTATGGACCAGAAGAAGCCCCCGAAGCAAAAGAGTTGGGCCAGAAGAGCCCTAAGGCCTCCACAAGGGTGGAGTGCGTGCCTCCGACCTTGTGGTTGACTCATGGACCCCGCTAACTTATTCTCGACGCCAAAAATTCCTATAAATATAGAAACCCCACAGAAATAAACCGAGATCAGGAGTTCCGCCACCGTAAGCCTCTGTAGCCATGAAAAACCAATCTAGGCCCTCTCTGGCACCCTGCCGGAGGGGGCCAACATCACCGGAAGCCATGGAGGAGGAAGCCGGAGGGGTCACCATGGTCATGGAGGCCAAGGACCAGAGGAAGAACCTTGCCCCATCTAAGGGGAGGCCATGGAGGAGGAAGCACAAAGGGGAGAACCACTCCCCCTCTCTATTGGTGGCACCGGAGTGCCATCAGGGGAATCATCGCCGCGGTGATCGTCTTCATCAACATCCCCATCATCATCACCATGCTCATCTCTTTTACGTGGTCCACTCTCCCGCACCCCACTGTAATCCCCTACTTGAACATGGTGCTTTATGCCACATCTTATGATCCAATGATGTGTTGCCATCCTATGATGTTTTGAGTAGATTTCTTTTGTCTTTGGGTTGATTGATGATCTAGATTGGTACGAGTTGTATGTTTTATTTTGGTGATGTCCTATGGTGCCTTCCGTGACGCGCACACATGAAGGATTCCCGCTGTAGGGTGTTGCAATACATTCATGATTCGCTTATAGTGGGTTGCTAGAGTGACATAAGCTTAGACCCGAGTAAGGGGGTTGTTGGGTATGGGATAAAGGGGACTTGATGCTTTAATGCTATCGTTGGGTTTTACCTTAATGATCTTTAGTAGTTGCGGATGCTTGCTAGAGTTCCAATCATAAGTGCATATGATCCAAGAAGAGAAAGTATGTTAGATTATGCCTCTCCCTCATATAAAATTGCAATGACGACTACCGATCTTGTTAACAATTGCCTAGGACAATTCCGCACACCGATCCATCATTATTCCACACTCGCTATTTATAATATACAGTAATATATTCTAACTTTATGATAACAACACCTACTTTTATATTTTAGTTCTCCAATATCATGCAAAGTTATCCTCTTCATACCCACAACGTAGTTTTATTTCTCGTTTCCAGTAGGAAGCAAATGTTTGGTGTACGTAGAGTCGTATCAGTGGCAGATAGGACTTGAGAGAATATTGATCTTACCTTTAGCTCCTTGTGGGTTCGACACTCCATACTTATCACTTCCACCTTTGGAAATTGCTACGATGATTCTGTAACACCCCAGATGTAATTTGCCATATTTGTACTCCGACTCTTGCCATTTTAGTATTAAGTTATGAGATTCGTGGTTGGGTTTGTGTCTTTTGTTTTGCATTTTGTTCATGTTGCATTTCATCATGCTCATCATGTGCATTGTGTGTTTCATGCATGATCACCCCTTGCATCACCCCTCCCCTCCTTCTCTTTCTTCTATTTGGCAAGTGCCATATTGTCCTCCTCCATTAATGTTCAACACTTCCTCACAATTCAGTCATCATGTCCTAAACCTCTCTTCTGAATCTCAGCCTTATCTAAGTTGTTTTGGTTAGGGTTTAAAATGGTTTAAGTTTGGATTTAATTCAAACTTGAACTATTTTACTTCCGTTAAAAAAGTCCAAACCAATTTTATTAAATAGAGCACAATTCCAGGAGCTTGAGCATATTTTCATCATTCTCATACTCCTCTCCTTCTCCCCTGTGATTTTCTATTTCATTTTTTGTTTGAGGAAATAGAGAAGAGTAGTAGCAGCAGCCAGCAGCCTCAGCCTAGCCGAGGCCTCTTCCAGCCGCAGCCCACCTGGCCACTTGCCTGTTCATCTTAGCCCACCAAGCCTCCAACGACAGAGAGTCGTCCTCCTCTCTGTACGGCGCTCATCCAGACGCGCCACGTCGATGTCCGGTTGATTTGATGGCCGGAGAAGCACCCTAGACCCCCTATAAAGTTATCCCCGGTGCCCTAGGGTCTCTCCTCGACCAATCCCCCTCCTCTCCTTCCATCGCCGCCGCCAGGTAAGGCTAGCCATGCCATGCCGTCGCCCTGCCCACCATGCTCCGGCCGAGCTTGAGCTCAAGCTCGGAGTAGCTCGTCGCCGCGCTTCCGACGCCCTCGGCCACCATGGAGAGGAACTCCAAGTACCTCTCCATCTCCTACCTCGAAGCGCCCACACCGCCACGGCCTCTGGATCTACCTCCCCGTCGTCCTCTTCTTCCTCTTCTTCCCGGACAGCATCTTCGCCAAGTTCAGAGCTCGCTCCGGTCGCCTCCGGCGCGTATCCGTCAACCTCTCCATGTCCTAGGGTGAGCTGGGTAACGCATCTCCCGCTCCATTTCTTTTCATGGCATGTAGAACCCCATAGCACTCGTCCGATCCAGGTCTTCGCCGCGCTCGCAGTGCTCCGGCGATCTCTGAAGTTTAGTTGTGCATGTTTTGCTGCTGCACGTCACACGCGCACTCGCGCTCTCCCCTGTTCCCACATGTTCGCACACGCTCGCCCGCGCTCTCCCCTGTTCCCACATGTTCGCACACGCTCGCTCGCCGTGCCCGTAGCCCCGCATGCATCTGCCCCCGCGCGCGCACCCTGCCTGCTCGCGTCGCTCGCTCGTCGTTCTGTACTGCGCCCAAGGCAAGCACGAGCTCGTGCTCGGGTACCGCAAGCACGCGTCTTCCACAGCCGCTCCGCGTGCACACCCTAGCCCCGCCTTCGAATTCCGCAGCCCCGCCGGTGACCCTCCCGTGGTCGCCGTCGTGCTCGCTGGCAGCGGCGCCGTTCTCCTCTGCCGCCGGCAGGACCAGCCAGCCCCCGCCTGTTGTTAGGTCAAGAGACCCAGCGACTACTTCATGTAACAACAGCAGCAGCGTAGTGGTTGTGGTCTTGTTGTTCCACCCAGGAGTGTAGGGTTTGAATCCCAGCCTCCACATGTTTATCGTCGGCCTTTTAATTTTTCTTGTGGCACTGACGTCTCGGCCCCACTATCTTGCACACACCCGCATAGACCACACAGCTCCCTCCTTTTTGTGTGTGTTTTGTTCATTACCCCGCGCTTTCCATTTGTGGAAAGGGCCCTCTTTCCTTTTCGGGCAAGTCCAAATCTGGACAGTATAGATCAGGCAGTTTTCCAATTCTGTCATATTTCCCTTTTAGGCAGATTTTTACTTGTCGCACTTGTGATGTTTTTCCTACAGTAACCCCCACATATTATATATGTTTTTTTGGTAGAAAAATCCAATGAATCCAGTGGTGGCATTAGTTTTTGCATTTGAGCAAGTTCATAAACATGTCATTTTACATCATGATGCCGTTTTGTCATTTTTGTGTGATTTAATTCAAACATGCCATGAGGTTGCTTTGCACATGGATAGCTTCATTTTCATGTCTACTTCATGCTAGATTTTGTTCCATGCCATGACATGTCTTGTAGTGAGTTAATCAAGCTGGTGAAGATGACATGTTGAATCTGTTTCTGCTATGTCTAGCATTTTCACTAAGTCTGCAAAACTGTTAGCTATTGCATTATTGCCATGCTGTTTTAGTCACGCTCTAGTGGTTTTTAGCTTTAGCTCAGTGTTCATGTTTTGTAGAGCATCTCCTGTACATGACTGCCATGTCTTTTGTTCACATGTTTGGGTGATGTAGCATATTTATACTTTGCATCCAAGTGGCCATGTTGCTATTTTAAGCAGTTTGCATCATATCTTGTCTTGCTTGTCATTTGCAAACCGTGTATCCGTTTTCGGTGATCTTTATATCAATTTCAACCGAAATCATCTCATCCTTCCAGCGGCACACTTGGTTTGCCAAGTTTATGTCTGGTTCAATCTTTCCTTTCCGAAGCACGCATATGCATTGCATATCACATCCCGCATATCATGCCATGTTTTGCATCATGTTGCTTGCGCATTGCACCGTGATTGATTGTTGGTCCTTTGCTTGTGTTCTTGCTTTGGGTAGAGCCGGGAGATGAATACGTGATCGAGGAACCCGTTGAGTACGCTTACGAGGATCAAGCTTTCGTCAACTCGGAGAACTTTGCAGGCAAGATGACCATACCCTCGAAATCACTTCTATCTTTGCTTGCTAGTTGTTCGCTCTATTGCTATGCTGTGATACCTACCACTTGCTATATCATGCCTCCCATATTGCCATGTCAAACCTCTAACCCACCTTTCCTAGCAAACCATTGTTTGGCTATGTTCGCTTTGCTCAGCCCCTCTTATAGCGTTGCTAGTTGTAGGTGAAGATGGAGTTTGTTCCATGTTGGAACATGGATATTGTTGGGATATCATTATTATATCTTGTTTACTTTAATGCATCTATATACTTGGTAAAGGGTGGAAGGCTCGACCTTATGCCTGGTGTTTTGTTCAACTCTTGCCGCCCTAGTTTCCGTCATACCGGTGTTATGTTCATTGATTTTGCATTCCTTGCGCGGTTGGGTTATAATGGGAAACCCTTGATAGTTCGCCTTGAATAAAACTCCTCCAGCGAGGCCCAACCTTGGTTTTACCATTTGCCACCTAAGCCTTTTTCCCTTGGGTTCCGCGGACTCAAGGGTCATCTTTATTTTAAACCCCTGGGCCAGTGCTCCTCTGAGTGTTGGTCCAAACTAGAGTCCTTTGCAGCGCCACCTCGGGCAAACTCGAGGTTTGGTTTTAGTTGTACGGAGCGCTCATCCGGTGTGCCCTGAGAACGAGATACGTGCGACTCCTATCGAGATTTGTCGGCACATCGGGCGGCTTTGCTGGTCTTGTTTTACCATTGTCGAAATGTCTTGTAACCGGGATTCCGAGTTTGATCGGGTCTTCCTGGGAGAAGGAATATCCTTCGTTGACCGTGAGAGCTTGTGATGGGCTAAGTTGGGACACCCCTGCAGGGTTTTGAACTTTCGAAAGTCATGCCCGTGGTTATGGGCAGATGGGAATTTGTTAATATCCGATTGTAGAAAACTTGACACTTAACTTAATTAAAATGAATCAACCGTGTGTGTAGCCATGATGGTCTGTTTTTGGCTGAGTCCGGGAAGAGAACACAGTCTCGTGTTATGCTTGAACGTAAGTAGTTTCAGGATCACTTCTTGATTGTTATAGCTTCTCGACCGTGCTTTGCTTTCTCTTCTCGCTCTCATTTGCGTAAGTCATCCACCACATATGCTAGTGCGTGCTGCAGCTCCACCTCACTACCTTTTCCTACCCATAAGCTTAAATAGTCTTGATCGCGAGGGTGTGAGATTGCTGAGTCCCCGTGACTCACAGATTACTTCCAAAACCATATGCTGGTGTTGATGATGCCAGTGCAGGGGACGCGACCGAACTCAAGTGGGAGTTCGACGAGGATTCGGGCCGTTACTATGTTTCCTTTTCGGATGATCAGTAGAGGAGCCCAGTTGGGGCGATCGGGGATCTATGCATTTGGGGTAGTCTTTATTTATGTTGGTTCCGTAGTCGGACCTTGATTGTATTCTAGATGATGTAATGCTATATTTACGTATTGTGTGAAGTGGCGATTGTAAGCCAACTCTTTATCCCTTTCTTATTCAGTACATGGGATGTGTAAAGATTACCCCTCTTGCGACATGCCTACTATGCGGTTATGCCTCTAAGTCGTGCTCCGACACGTGAGAGATATAGCCGCATCATGGGTGTTACAAGTTGGTAATCAGAGCCTTTCCCGACTTAGGAGCCCCCTGCTTGATCGAATCGCTGACGTTGTTGAGTCTAGAACAAATGTTTTGAGTCTTAGGATTATATATATCGGAGAGTAGGATTGTTTTTACTCCTCAGTCCCTTCGTCGCTCTGGTGAGGTCTCCTGACATAGAGTTTTGACTCTTCTCTCCTCAAATTTCACTAAAAAAAATTAGGATCACGCGGGTATCTTGGAATCGTTCCGATGGTGTTGTGACGAGAACATTGTTCTTGGTGCCTCCTGAAATTTAGGGGTTGTGGCAGTGTCCCGGGGTGTTGAGCTCCGAGGTGTTGTCGTCACAATTTTATCGTTGCAATTCTGGAATACCTGAGTTCGCCGACATCGAAAATCTCCTTTATGCAATTGTTGGTGAGATAACCTCGATGCCACCCAGTACTGGGGCGGGAGTTCGGGAGTATTGCCATAACTCGTATAATGGATGCTTTTCGAAGGTTGAGGTAAATGATTTCCGAAGGTTTCTTGGTTATGTGTTGAAGGATGGATATAGCTGGATGTAGGATTTGCTAGTTTTGGGTGAGATATTATGCTTCCCCTGTATCCCCAACACCTGATTGCATAACCAGAAAGTTTCGGGAGTTTCATAGGTGGGAATTCTTGTAGCTCTAGTATTTCTTCCCGCGGATATTTGGTTTGTGATTGGGTAATCCTTACCAATTATTTGTTCATATCCGTACCTTGTTGATTTTATTCATCTATCTCTATCTAAGTGGCTTCTCAATTTATGGAAGTGTGATGATTTACTTTGGAATTCATTCGTTCATTCTTGTTTGGATGTTAAGGCTACATGTTGCAATTTCGATCCATTGATTCAGCTTGGATATATGTCTTTCAAGATGCTAACTGATGTCAACCTCTTCGGGATGGCTCCTCCAACGTGTTAGAATCCGGAACCTCCGCCACCACCTCCACCTCCGGAGGCATGGCAAGCTGTCATGGCCGCCACCAACGCCAACACTCAGATGCTTTTGCAACTCTTTCAAGAGCGCAACCTAGGAAATCAAGGCCAAGGCAACAATCAAGCTCAGTTTGCTACCCTCAATCAGTTCCTCGCAAACCAGCCGAAGTCCTTCAGTAACTGTGTCAAGGCCACAGACTCCAACAACTTGCTCGTGGATATCTGCAAACATTTTGAGTGTAGTAACATCAGGCCTGAGGACTTTGTCAAGTTTGCTTCGTTCCAACTCAAAGACAAAGCTGCTGAGTGGTATCAACAATACAAAGATTCCAGAGGAGGTCGTTTGATTAACTAGGATGATTTTCGACGAGACTTCAAAGCTCACCACATTCCTCAAAGTGTTGCTGAGAGTAAGCGCGAGGAGTTCCGCAATCTCAAGCAAGGCAGCATGTCTGTTTACCAATACAACATCCTGTTTCAGAGGCTCGCTCGCTTCACCAAACAAGACGTCCCCGATGAGAAGAGCATGATTTATCAATTCAGAGGTGGCCTCAGAGAAGATATGCAACTAGCTCTCGTGCTTTTTGAGCCGACCAAGTATGATGATTTCTACAACATGGCACTAAAGCAAGAAGCTGCTCAGATCAAGTGCGATGCTTCTAAGAAGAGAGTCAGGGACGCAGCTCCATCTTCTTCTTCAACTCAAGTGGCAGCTAAGCAACAGAAATTCTGGTTGCCTCCTCCTCCTCCATTCTGCCAGCCTTATCAGTAGAAGAGTAAAGGTGGCAATGGATCTTCCCCCCCCCCCAACCCAGGTTATCAGAACAAAGCTCCGTCTCATGCTCCAAGGTCAAGTGCTCCGTATCACCGTCCGCTCTCAGAGGTTACTTGCAACAAGTGTCAGCAGAAAGGGCACTATGCGAACAAATGCTTCAACTAAAGGCGTCTTCCGCCTCCTCCTCCTGTGAGATCTGCCAGCAATGCAGTGGTCAAGCATAATACCAAGCATGCTAAGGTCAACATGATGAACGCAGCTCAGGCAGAGGACTCTTCAGAAGTGATCATGGGTAACCTTCCAATTAACTCTATTCCTGCCAAAGTTCTCTTTGACATTGGTGCATCGCATTGTTTAATTTCAAAACATTTTGCATCAAAGTATGAGTGTGATTATCAACAATTTCCTAGAACTTTATCAATTGTGTCCCCGGGAAAGCAAATGTCAGCTAATATCTGTGTCCCGGATGTTTCTATCGAGATGGGCAACTACAAATTTCTGGCTTCTCCAATTGTTCTTGGTGACTCGGATATTGATCTAATTCTCGGCATGGACTGGCTTTCTAAGCACAAGGCTCGGCTTGATTGTGCTGCCCGACAGATTCAATTGACACACTCTTCTGAGGATGTGATCATCTTTGCCGCTCGTGATGAAACCATTCGACTGTTTTCTCTCAATGAGAAGGGCGAGTTGAATGCCATCTCTCAGATTCCAGTCATTTGTGGATATCAAGACATTTTTCCAGAAGAGCTTCCAGGAATGCCTCCTCACCGGCCAGTTGAATTCGTCATCGATTTTGAGCCTGGCACGGAACCTGTTTGCAAACGTCCTTACAAGCTTGGACCAGAAGAGTTGAAGGAGCTGAAGAAACAACTCGATGAACAAGAGCGTATGGGTCTGATCCGACCGAGTTCTTCTCCATGGGGTTGTGGTGTTCTTTTCGTCAAGAAGAAGGATGGAACGGAACGACTTTGTGTCGACTACTGCCCATTGAACAAGAAGACCATAAAGAAAAAGTATCCACTTCCCAACATCAATGAGCTATTCGAGCAACTTAAAGGTGCCCAAGTTTTCTCCAAGCTTGACCTCTGTATGGGTTATCATCAGATTCGCATTTGTGAACAAGATATCCCCAAGACAGCATTCAGAACAAGCTATGGTTCTTATGAATACACTGTCATGTCTTTCGGCCTTGTCAATGCTCCTACAACATTCTCTCGCATGATGAACTTCATCTTCAACTCTTACACAAATGATTTCGTCTTGGTGTATCTCGATGATATTTTGGTCTTTTCCAAGAACAAGGAGGATCATGCCAAGCATTTGAGATTGGTGCAGGACGAACTCAGAGAACATCAATTCTATGCGAAGTTCTCAAAGTGTGAGTTTTGGCTTGATGAGGTTCTCTACCTTGGCCATATCATCTCCGCCAAGGGCATAGCTGTTAATCCTGAGAAGGTGTCTGCAATTGTGAATTGGGAACCGCCTCAGAATGTCAAGCAGCTCCGCAGTTTCATTGGGCTTGTAAGCTATTGTCGAAGATTCGTTGAGAATTTCTCTAAGATTGCAAAGCCTCTTTCCAACCTCCTCCAGAAGCATGTGAAGTATGTCTGGATGCCTGAATGTGACATCGCTTTCAACACCCTGAAACAGAAGCTAGGCACAGCTCCTGTTTTGACTCCTCTTGATGAATCCAAACCATTCGAAGTTTTCTGTGATGCCTCCCTGCAAGGTCTCGGTGCTGTGTTAATGCAAGAGAAGAAAGTTGTGGCCTATACCTCTCGCCAGTTGAAGCCCAACGAAAAGAGATACCCCACTCATGACCTCGAGTTGGCGGCAGTTGTCCATGCTCTGTTAACATGGAGACATCTCTTGTTGGGAAGGAAAGTGGATATCTTCACTGATCATAAGAGCCTCAAGTACATCTTCACTCAACCCAACCTCAACCTCAGGCAGACTCGTTGGGTCGAAATGATTCAAGAGTATAATCCGAGTATTGAATATACTCCAAGCAAGGCCAATGTCATTGCAGACGCTTTGAGCAGGAAGGCTTACTGCAACAGCTTAATTCTCAAGCCCTTCCAACCGGACCTTTGTGAAGCTTTCTGCAAGCTTAATCTCCAAGTTGTTCCTCAAGGATTTCTTGCCAACCTCCAAGTCTCTCCTACTTTGGAAGATCAGATTCGTGAGGCACAACTTCTTGATGCAATGGTGAAGAAGGTGAAGAATGGGATTGCCAAGAGCCAACCCAAGTACAAGTGCTATCGCCTTGATGACAAAGATACTCTATTCTTCGAGGATTGAATTGTTGTTCCTAAAGGTGACCTTCGTAAAGTCATTATGAACGAGGCTCACAATTCACTCCTATCTATTCATCCTGGAAGTACAAAGATGTACCATGACCTCAAGCAGTCGTATTGGTGGACGCGAATGAAGCGAGAAATTGCTTAGTTCGTGAATGAATGTGATGTTTGCAGAAGAGTGAAAGCAGAACACCAACGGCCAGCTGGTCTCCTCCAACCTCTTGCCATTCCAGAATGGAAGTTTGACCATATTGAGATGGACTTCGTGACTGGATTTCCCAAGTCCAAGCATGGAAATGATGCTATCTTTGTCGTCATCGACAAGCTTACTAAAGTGGCACATTTTCTTCCTATCAAAGAATCTATCACAGCAGCTCAGTTGGCAGAGCTATATACCTCCAGGATTGTCTCCTTGCACGGCATTCTGCAGTTGATATCTTCAGATCATGGAAGCATCTTTACTTCTAAGTTCTGGGATTCCTTCCAGAAGGCCATGGGCACCAACATTCGCTTCAGCACAGCCTTCCATCCTCAAACCACTGGACAAGTGGAGCGAGTAAATAAAATTCTTGAAGATATGCTCAGGGCTTGTGTCATTTATTTCGGTATGAAGTGGGAAGATTGTCTTCCATATGCCGAGTTCTCCCACAACAACATATTCCAAGCGAGCTCGGGCAAGGCCCCATTCGAGATTCTCTATGGCAGAAAGTGTCGTACTCCTCTTAATTGGTCAGAGACTCGTGAACGCCAACTTCTTAGCAATGACTTAATCACAGAAGCTGAAGAAATGTGTAAAGTCATCCGTGAAAATCTCAAAGCCGCGCAATCGCGCCAGAAGAGTTACTATGATAGCAAGCATCATGACTTGGCTTTCGAGATCAGAGACCATGTCTACCTCCGTGTCTCTCCAATGAAAGGCACTCGTCGCTTCAGTATCAAAGGGAAGCTTGCCCCTAGATACGTGGGTCCTTTCAGGATCATTGGCAAAAGAGGCGATCTCGCCTATCAACTTGAGCTTCCATCCAACTTCCCAAATGTGCACGACGTGTTTCATGTGTCATAGCTTTGCAAGTGCTTCAAGACGCCTAAGCACACCATCAACTTCGAAGAGATTGATCTCCAAGAAGACATGTCTTATCATGAGCATCCTGTTGCTATTCTTGAAGAAACTGAGTGTAAGACTCGCAACAAGTCTATCAAATTCTTGAAAGTGAAGTGGTCACATCATTCCGACCGAGAAGCCACCTGGGAACGCGAGGACCACCTCCGTTCCGAATATCCGGTGTTCTTTCAGTCCTAGATCTCGGGACGAGATCCTTTCGTAGTGGTGGAGTGTTGTAACACCCCAGATGTAATTTGCCATATTTGTACTCCGACTCTTGCCATTTCGGTATTAAGTTATGAGATTCGTGGTTGGGTTTGTGTCTTTTGTTTTGCATTTCGTTCATGTTGCATTTCATCATGCTCATCATGTGCATAGTGTGTTTCATGCATGATCACCCCTTGCATCTATTGGGGAATGTAGTAATTTCAAAAAATTTCCTACGCACACGCAAGATCATGGTGATGCAAAGCAACGAGAGGGGAGAGTGTGATCTACGTACCCTTGTAGATCGACAACGGAAGCGTTTGGTTGATGTAGTCGTACGTCTCCACGGCCCGACCGAGCAAGCGCCGAAACTACGGCACCTCCGAGTTCTAGCACACGTTCAGCTCGATGACGATCCCCGGACTCTGTTCCAGCAAAGTGTCGGGGAAGAGTTCCGTCAGCACGACGGCGTGGTGACGATCTTGATGTACTACCGTCGCAGGGCTTCGCCTAAGCACCGCTACAATATTATCGAGGACTATGGTGGAAGGGGGCACCGCACACGGCTAAGAATATGATCACGTGGATCAACTTGTGTGTCTAGGGGTGCCCCCTACCCCCGTATATAAAGGAGCAAGGGGAGGAGGCCGGCCCTATAGGCGCGCCAAGGAGGAGTCCTCCTCCTAGTAGGAGTAGGACTCCTACTAGGAGGGGGAAGGAAGTGGGGAGGGAAAGGGAAAGGGGGGCGTCGCCCCCCCCCCCTCTCCTAGTCCAATTCGGACTAGGGGGGAGGAGGCGCGCGGCCCACCTTTGGCTGCCCCTCTCTCTTTCCACTAAGGCCCAAATGGCCCATTACTTCTCCCGGGGGGGTTCCGGTAACCCTCCGGCTCTCCGGTTTTCTCCAAAATCACCCGGAACACTTCCGGTGTCCGAATATAGCCGTCCAATATATCAATCTTTATGTCTCGACCATTTCGAGACTCCTCGTCATGTCCGTGATCACATCCGGGACTCCGAACTAACTTCGGTACATCAAAACTCATAAACTCATAATATAACTGTCATCGAAACCTTAAGCGTGCGGACCCTACGGGTTCGAGAACAATGTAGACATGACCGAGACACGTCTCCGGTCAATAACCAATAGCGGAACCTGGATGCTCATATTGGCTCCTACATATTCTACGAAGATCTTTATCGATCAGACCGCATAACAACATACGTTGTTCCCTTTGTCATCGGTATGTTACTTGCACGAGATTCGATCGTCGGTATCTCAATACCTAGTTCAATCTCGTTACCGGAAAGTCTCTTTACTCGTTCCATAATACATCATCTCGCAACTAACTCATTAGTTGCAATGCTTGCAAGGCTTATGTGATGTGCATTACCGAGAGGGCCCAGAGATACCTCTCCGAAAATCGGAGTGACAAATCCTAATCTCGAAATACTCCAACCCAACATGTACCTTTGGAGACACCTGTAGAGCACCTTTATAATCACCCATTTACGTTTTGACGTTTGGTAGCACACAAAGTGTTCCTCCGGCGAACGGGAGTTGCATAATCTCATAGTCATAGGAACATGTATAAGTCATGAAGAAAGCAATAGCAACATACTAAACGATCGGGTGCTAAGCTAATGGAATGGGTCATGTCAATCAGATCATTCACCTAATGATGTGATCCTGTTAATCAAATAACAACTCTTTGTTCATGGTTAGGAAACATAACCATCTTTGATTAACGAGCTAGTCAAGTAGAGGCATACTAGTGACACTCTGTTTTGTCTATGTATTCACACATGTATTATGTTTTCGGTTAATACAATTCTAGCATGAATAATAAACATTTATCATGATATAAGGAAATAAATAATAACTTTATTATTGCCTCTAGGGCATATTTCCTTCAGTATCCCACTTGCACTAGAGTCAATAATCTAGATTACACAGTAATGATTCTAACACCCATGGAGCTTTGGTGTTGATCATGTTTTGCTCGTGGAAGAGGCTTAGTCAATGGGTCTACAACATTCAGATCCGTATGTATCTTGCAAATCTCTATGTCTCCCACTTGGACTAGATCCCGGATGGAATTGAAGCGTCTCTTGATGTGCTTGGTTCTCTTGTGAAATCTGGATTCCTTTGCCAAGGCAATTGCACCAGTATTGTCACAAAAGATTTTCATTGGACCCGATGCACTAGGTATGACACCTAGATCGGGTATGAACTCCTTCATCCAGACTCCTTCATTTGCTGCTTTCGAAGCAGCTATGTACTCCGCTTCACATGTAGATCCCGCTACAACGCTTTGTTTAGAACTGCACCAACTGACAGCTCCACCGTTTAATGTAAACACGTATCCGGTTTGCGATTTAGAATCGTCCGGATCAGTGTCAAATCTTGCATCAATGTAACCTTTTACGATGAGCTCTTTGTCACCTCCATATATGAGAAACATATCCTTAGTCCTTTTCAGGTATTTCAGGATGTTCTTGACCGCTGTCCAGTAATCCACTCCTGGATCACTTTGGTACCTCCCTGCTAGACTTATAGCAAGGCACACATCAGGTCTGGTACACAGCATTGCATACATGATAGAGCCTATGGCTGAAGCATAGGGAACATCTTTCATTTTCTCTCTATCTTCTACAGTGGTCGGGCATTGAGTCTTACTCAACTTCACACCTTGTAACACAGGCAAGAACCCTTTCTTTGCTTGATCCATTTTGAACTTCTTCAAAACTTTGTCAAGGTATGTGCTTTGTGAAAGTCCAATTAAGTGTTTTGATCTATCTCTATAGATCTTAATGCCTAATATGTAAGCAGCTTCACCGAGGTCTTTCATTGAAAAACTCTTATTCAAGTATCCCTTTATGCTATCCAGAAATTCTATATCCTTTCCAATTAGTAATATGCCATCCACATATAATATCAGAAATGCTACAGAGCTCCCACTCACTTTCTTGTAAATACAGGCTTCTCCAAAAGTCTGTATAAAACTAAATGCTTTGATCACACTATCAAAGCGTTTATTCCAACTCCGAGAGGCTTGCACCAGTCCATAAATGGATCGCTGGAGCTTGCATACTTTTTTAGCTCCCTTTGGATCGACAAAACCTTCTGGTTGCATCATATACAACTCTTCTTCTAGAAATCCATTCAGGAATGCAGTTTTGACATCCATCTGCCAAATTTCATAATCATAAAATGCGGCAATTGCTAACATGATTCGGACAGACTTAAGCATCGCTACGGGTGAGAAGGTCTCATCGTAGTCAATCCCTTGAACTTGCCCAAAACCTTTTGCGACAAGTCGAGCTTCGTAGACAGTAATATTACCGTCAGCGTCAGTCTTCTTCTTGAAGATCCATTTATTCTGAATTGCTTGCCGATCATCGGGCAAGTCAACCAAAGTCCGTACTTTGTTCTCATACATGGATCCCATCTCAGATTTCATGGCTTCAAGCCATTTTGCGGAATCTGGGCTCACCATCGCTTCTTCATAGTTCGTAGGTTCATCATGATCTAGTAGCATGACTTCCAGAACAGGATTACCGTACCACTCTGGTGCGGATCTCACTCTGGTTGATCTACGAGGTTCAGTAGTATCTTGTTCTGAAGTTCCATGATTATCATCATTAGCTTCCTCACTAACTGGTGTAGGTGTCACTGAAACAGTTTTCTGTGATGCACTACTTTCCAATAAGGGAGCAGGTACAGTTACCTCGTCAAGCTCTACTTTCCTCCCACTCACTTCTTTCGAGAGAAACTCCTTCTCCAGAAAGTTTCCGAATTTAGCAACAAAAGTCTTGCCTTCGAATCTGTGATAGAAGGTGTATCCAATAGTTTCCTTTGGATATCCTATGAAGACACATTTCTCCGATTTGGGTTCGAGCTTATCAGGATGAAGCTTTTTCACATAAGCATCGCAGCCCCAAACTTTCAGAAACGACAACTTTGGTTTCTTGCCAAACCACAGTTCACAAGGCGTCGTCTCAACGGATTTTGATGGTGCCCTATTTAACGTGAATGCGGCCGTCTCTAGAGCGTATCCCCAAAACGATAGCGGTAAATCAGTAAGAGACATCATAGATCGCACCATATCTAGTAAAGTACGATTACGACGTTCGGACACACCATTACGCTGTGGTGTTCCGGGTGGCGTGAGTTGCGAAACTATTCCACAATTTTTCAAATGTACACCAAACTCGTAACTCAAATATTCTCCTCCACAATCAGATCGTAGAAACTTTATTTTCTTGTTACGATGATTTTCAACTTCACTCTGAAATTCTTTGAACTTTTCAAACGTTTCAGACTTATGTTTCATTAAGTAGATATACCCATATCTACTTAAGTCATCTGTGAAGGTGAGAAAATAACGATATCCGCCACGAGCCTCAATATTCATCGGACCACATACATCTGTATGTATGATTTGTAACAAATCTGTTGCTCTCTCCATAGTACCGGAGAACGGTGTTTTAGTCATCTTGCCCATGAGGCACGGTTCGCAAGTACCAAGTGATTCATAATCAAGTGGTTCCAAAAGTCCATCAGTATGGAGTTTCTTCATGCGCTTTACACCGATATGACCTAAACGGCAGTGCCACAAATAAGTTGCACTATCATTATCAACTCTACATCTTTTGGCTTCAACACTATGAATATGTGTGTCACTTCTATCGAGATTCAATAAAAATAGACCACTCTTTAAGGGTGCATGACCATAAAAGATATTGCTCATATAAATAGAACAACCATTATTCTCAAATTTAAATGAATAACCGTCTCGCATCAAACAAGATCCAGATATAATGTTCATGCTTAATGCTGGCACCAAATAACAATTATTTAGGTCTAATATTAATCCCGAAGGTAGATGTAGAGGTAGCGTGCCGACTGCGATCACATCGACTTTGGAACCATTTCCCACGCGCATCATCACCTCGTCCTTAGCCAATCTTCACTTAATCCGTAGTCCCTGTTTCGAGTTGCAAATATTGGCAACAGAACAAGTATCAAATACCCAGGTGCTACTGCGAGCATTAGTAAGGTACACATCAATAACATGTATATCACATATACCTTTGTTCACTTTTCCATCCTTCTTATCCGCGAAATACTTGGGGCAGTTCCGCTTCCAGTGACCAGTCTGCTTGCAGTAGAAGCACTCAGTTTCAGGCTTAGGTCCAGGTTTGGGTTTCTTCTCTTGAGTAGCAACTTGCTTGTCGTTCTTTTTGAAGTTCCCCTTCTTCTTCCCTTTGCCCTTTTTCTTGAAACTAGTGGTCTTGTTGACCATCAACACTTGATGCTCCTTTTTGATTTCTACCTCCGTAGCTTTCAGCATTGCGAAGAGCTCAGGAATAGTCTTATTCATCCCTTGCATATTATAGTTCATCACGAAGCTCTTGTAGCTTGGTGGCAGTGATTGGAGAATTCTGTCAATGACGCAATCATCTGGAAGATTAACTCCCAATTGAATCAAGTGATTATTATACCCAGATATTTTGAGTATATGCTCACTGATAGAACTGTTCTCCTCCATCTTGCAGCTATAGAACTTATTGGAGACTTCATATCTCTCAATCCGGGCATTTGCTTGAAATATTAACTTCAACTCCTGGAACATCTCATATGCTCCATGACGTTCAAAACGTCATTGAAGTCCCGATTCTAAGCCGTAAAGCATGGCACACTGAACTATCGAGTAGTCATCAGCTTTGCTCTGCCAGACGTTCATAACATCTGGTGTTGCTCCAGCAGCAGGCCTGGCACCCAGCGGTGCTTCCAGGACGTAATTCTTCTGTGCAGCAATGAGGATAATCCTCAAGTTACGGACCCAGTCCGTGTAATTGCTACCATCATCTTTCAACTTTGCTTTCTCAAGGAACGCGTTAAAATTCAACGGAACAATAGCACGAGCCATCTATCTACAATCAAGCATAAACAAGCAAGATACTATCAGGTACTAAGTTTCATGATAAATTTAGGTTCAATTAATTTACTTAAAGAACTCCCACTTAGATAGACATCCCTCTAATCCTCTAAGTTATTACGTGATCCAAATCAACTAAACCATGTCCGATCATCACGTGAGATGGAGTAGTTTCATTGGTGAACATCACTATGTTGATCATATCTACTATATGATTCACGCTCGACCTTTCGGTCTCCGTGTTCCGAGGCCATATCTGTATATGCTTGGCTCGTCAAGTATAACCTGACTATTCCGCGTGTGTAACTGTTTTGCACCCGTTGTATTTGAACGTAGAGCCTATCACACCCGATCATCACGTGGTGTCTCAGCACGAAGAACTTTCGCAACGGTGCATACTCAGGGAGAACACTTCTTGATAATTAGTGAGAGATCATCTTATAATGCTACCGTCAATCAAAGCAAGATAAGATGCGTAAAAGATAAACACCACATGCAATCAATATAAGTGATATGATATGGCCATCATCATCTTGTGCTTGTGATCTCCATCTTCGAAGCACCGTCGTGATCACCATCGTCACCGGCGCGACACCTTGATCTCCATCGTAGCATCGTTGTCGTCTCGCCAATCTTATGCTTCCACGACTATCGCTACCGCTTAGTGATAAAGTAAAGCATTACAGCGCGATTGCATTCCATACAATAAAGCGACAACCATATGGTTCCTGCCAGTTGCCGATAACTCGGTTACAAAACATGATCATCTCATACAATAAAATTTTAGCATCATGTCTTGACCATATCACATCACAACATACCCTGCAAAAACAAGTTAGATGTCCTCTACTTTGTTGTTGCAAGTTTTACGTGGCTGCTAGGGGCTTAAGCAAGAACCAATCTTACCTACGCATCAAAACCACAACGATAGTTTGTCAAGTTGGTGTTGTTTTAACCTTCGCAAGGACCGGGCGTAGCCACACTCAGTTCAACTAAAGTTGGAGAAACTGTCACCCGCAAGCCACCTATGTGCAAAGCACGTCGGGAGAACCGGTCTCGCGTAAGCGTACGCGTAATGTCGGTCCGGGCCGCTTCGTCCAACAATACCGCCGAACCAAAGTATGACATGATGGTAAGCAGTATGACTTATATCGCCCACAACTCACTTATGTTCGACTCGTGCATATAACATCAACATATAAAACCTAGGCTCGGATGCCACTATTGGGGAACGTAGTAATTTCAAAAAAATTCGTACGCACACGCAAGATCATGGTGATGCATAGCAACGAGAGGGGAAAGTGTGATCTACGTACCCTTGTAGATCGACAACGGAAGCGTTTGGTTGATGTAGTCGTACGTCTCCACGACCCGACCGATCAAGCGCCGAAACTACGGCACCTCCGAGTTCTAGCACACGTTTAGCTCGATGACGATCCCCGGACTCTGATCTAGCAAAGTGTCGGGGAAGAGTTCCGTCAGAACGACGGCGTGGTGACGATCTTGATGTACTACCATCGCAGGGCTTCGCCTAAGCACCGCTACAATATTATCGAGGACTATGGTGGAAGGGGGCACCGCACACGGCTAAGAATATGATCACGTGGATCAACTTGTGTGTCTAGGGGTGCCCCCTTCCCCCGTATATAAAGGAGCAAGGGGAGGAGGCCGGCCGGCCCTATAGGCGCGCCAAGGAGGAGTCCTCCTCCTAGTAGGAGTAGGACTCCTACTAGGAGGGGGAAGGACGTGGGGAGGGAGAGGGAAAGGGGGGCGCCGCCCCCCCCCCCTCTCCTAGTCCAATTCGGACCAGGGGGGAGGAGGCGCGCGGCCCACCTTTGGCTGCCCCTCTCTCTTTCCACTAAGGCCCATATGGCCCATTACTTCTCCCGGGGGGTTCCGGTAACCCTCCAGCTCTTCGGTTTTCTCCGAAATCACCCGGAACACTTCCGGTGTCCGAATATAGCCGTCCAATATATCAATCTTTATGTCTCGACCATTTCGAGACTCCTCGTCATGTCCGTGATCACATCCGAGACTCCGAACTAACTTCGGTACATCAAAACTCATAAACTCATAATTAACTGTCATCGAAACCTTAAGCGTGCGGACCCTACGGGTTCGAGAACAATGTAGACATGACCGAGACACGTCTCCGGTCAATAACCAATAGCGGAACCTGGATGCTCATATTGGCTCCTACATATTCTACGAAGATCTTTATCGGTCAGACCGCATAACAACATACGTTGTTCCCTTTGTCATCGGTATGTTACTTGCCCGAGATTCGATCATCGGTATCTCAATACCTAGTTCAATCTCGTTACCGGCAAGTCTCTTTACTCGTTCCGTAATACATCATCTCGCAACTAACTCATTAGTTGCAATGCTTGCAAGGCTTATGTGATGTGCATTACCGAGAGGGCCCAGAGATACCTCTCCGACAATTGGAGTGACAAATCCTAATCTCGAAATACGCCAACCCAACATGTACCTTTGGAGACACCAGTAGAGCACCTTTATAATCACCCATTTACGTTGTGACGTTTGGTAGCACACAAAGTGTTCCTCCGGCAAACGGGAGTTGCATAATCTCATAGTCATAGGAACATGTATAAGTCATGAAGAAAGCAATAGCAACATACTAAACGATCGGGTGCTAAGCTAATGGAATGGGTCATGTCAATCAGATCATTCACCTAATGATGTGATCCCGTTAATCAAATAACAACTCTTTGTTCATGGTTAGGAAACATAACCATCTTTGATTAACGAGCTAGTCAAGTAGAGGCATACTAGTGACACTCTGTTTTGTCTATGTATTCACACATGTATTATGTTTCCGGTTAATACAATTCTAGCATGAATAATAAACATTTATCATGATATAAGGAAATAAATAATAACTTTATTATTGCCTCTAGGGCATATTTCCTTCAGCATCACCCCTCCCCTCCTTCTCTTTCTTCTATTTGGCAAGTGCCATCTTGTCCTCCTCCATCAATGTTCAACACTTCCTCACAATTCAGTCATCATGTCCTAAACCTCTCTACTGAATCTCAGCCTTATCTAAGTTGTTTTGGTTAGGGTTTAAAATGGTTCAAGTTTGGATTTAATTCAAACTTGAATTATTTTACTTCCGTTAAAAAATCCCAAACCAATTTTCTTAAATAGAGCACAATTCTAGGAGCTTGAGCATATTTTCATCATTCTCATACTCCTCTCCTTTTCCCCTGTGCTTTTCTGTTTCATTTCCTGTTTGAGGAAATAGAGAAGAGCAGGAGCCAGCAGCCTCAGCCCAGCCGAGGCCTCTTCCAGCCGCAGCCCACCTGGCCACTTGCCTGTTCATCTCAGCCCACCAAGCCTCCAACGACAGAGAGTCGTCCTCCTCTGTACGACGCTCATCCAGAAGCGCCACGTCGACGTCCGATCGATTTGACGGCTGGAGAAGCTCCCTAGACCCCCTATAAAGTTGTCCTCGGCGCCCTAGGGTCTCACCTCGACCGATCCCCCTCCTCTCCTTCCATCGCCGCCGCCAGGTAAGGCTAGCCACGCCACGCTGTCGCCCTTCCCACCATGCTCCGGCCGAGCTTGAGCTCGAGCTCGGAGTAGCTCGTCACCGCGCTTCCGACCCCCTCGGCCACCATGGAGAGGAACTCCAAGTACCTCTCCATCTCCTACCTCGAAGCGCCCGCACCACCATGGCCTCTGGATCTACCTCCCCGCCGTCCTCTTCTTCCTCTTCTTCCTGGACAGCATCTTCACCAAGTTCAAAGCTCGCTCCGGTCGCCTCCGGCGCGTATCCGTCAACCTCTCTGTGTCCTAGGGTGAGCTGAGTAAGGCATCTCCCACTCCATTTCTTTTCATGGCGTGTAGAACCCCGTAGCACTCACCCGATCCATGTCTTCGCTGCGCTCGCAGTGCTCCGGCGGTCTCTGAAGTTTAGTTATGCATGTTTTGCTGCTGCACGTGCACACGCGCACTCGCGCTCTCCCCTGTTCCCACATGTCCGCACACGCTCGCTCGCCGTGCTCGTAGCCCCGCATGCATCTGCCCCCGCGCGCGCACCTTGCCTGCTCGCGTCGCTCGCTCGCCATTCTGTACCGTGCCCGAGGCAAGCATGAGCTCGTGCTCGGGTACCGCAAGCACGCGCCTTCCACAACCGCTTCACGTGCACACCCTAGCCCCGCCTTCGAATTCCGCAGCCCCGCCGGTGAACCTCTGCTCCGGTGGTCGCCGTCGTGCTCGCTGGCAGCGGCACCGTTCTCCTCTGCCGCCGGCAGGACCAGCCAGCCCCCGCTTGTCGTTAGGTCAAGAGACCCAGCAAGTACTTCATGTAACAACAGCAGCAGCGTAGTGGTTGTGGTCTTGTTGTTCCACCCAGGAGTGTAGGGTTTGAATCCCAGCCTCCACATGTTTATCGTCGGCCTTTTAATTTTTCTTGTGGCACTGACGTCTCGGCCCCACTATCTTGCACACACCCGCATAGACCACACAGCTCCCTCCTTTTTGTGTGTGTTTTGTTCATTACCCCGCGCTTTCCATTTGTGGAAAGGGCCCTCTTTCCTTTTCGGGCAAGTCCAAATCTGGACAGTATAGATCAGGCAGTTTTCCAATTCTGTCATATTTCCCTTTTAGGCAGATTTTTACTTGTCGCACTTGTGATGTTTTTCCTACAGTAACCCCCACATATTATATATGTTTTTTTGGTAGAAAAATCCAATGAATCCAGTGGTGGCATTAGTTTTTGCATTTGAGCAAGTTCATAAACATGTCATTTTACATCATGATGTCGTTTTGTCATTTTTGTGTGATTTAATTCAAACATGCCATGAGGTTGCTTTGCACATGGATAGCTTCATTTTCATGTCTACTTCATGCTAGATTTTGTTCCATGCCATGACATGTCTTGTAGTGAGTTAATCAAGCTGGTGAAGATGCCATGTTGAATCTGTTTCTGCTATGTCTAGCATTTTCACTAAGTCTGCAAAACTGTTAGCTATTGCATTATTGCCATGCTGTTTTAGTCATGCTCTAGTGGTTTTTAGCTTTAGCTCAGTGTTCATGTTTTGTAGAGCATCTCCTGTACATGACTGCCATATCTTTTGTTCACATGTTTGGGTGTTGTAGCATATTTATACTTTGCATCCAAGTGGTCATGTTGGTGTTTTAAGCAGTTTGCATCATATCTTGTCTTGCTTGTCATTTGCAAACCGTGTATCCGTTTCCGGTGATCTTTATATCGATTCCAAAATCATCTCATCTTTCCAGCAGCACACTTGGTTTGCCAAGTTGATGCCTGGTTCAATATTTCCTTTCTGAAGCACGCATATGCATTGCATATCACATCCCGCATATCATGCCATGTTTTGCATCATGTTGCTTGCGCATTGCACCGTGATTGGTTGTTGGTCCTTTGCTTGTGTTCTTGCTTTGGGTAGAGCCGGGAGACGAATACGTGATCGAGGAACCCGTTGAGTATGCTTACGAGGATCAAGCTTTCGTCAATTCGGAGAACTTTGCAGGCAAGATGACCATACCCTCGAAATCACTTCTATCTTTGCTTGCTAGTTGTTCGCTCTATTGCTATGCTGTGATACCTACCACTTGCTATATCATGCCTCCCATATTGCCATGTCAAACCTCTAACCCACCTTTCCTAGCAAACTGTTGTTTGGCTATGTTACCGCTTTGCTCAGCCCCTCTTATAGCATTGCTAGTTGCAGGTGAAGATGGAGTTTGTTCCATGTTGGAACATGGATATTGTTGGGATATCATTATTATATCTTGTTTACCTTAATGCATCTATATACTTGGTAAAGGGTGGAAGGCTCGGCCTTATGCCTGGTGTTTTGTTCCACTCTTGCCGCCCTAGTTTCCGTCATACCGGTGTTATGTTCCTTGATTTTGCATTCCTTATGCGGTTGGGTTATAATGGGAACCCCTTGACAGTTCGCCTTGAATAAAACTCCTCCAGCAAGGCCCAACCTTGGTTTTACCATTTGCCACCTAAGCCTTTTTCCCTTGGGTTCCGCGGACTCAAGGGTCATCTTTATTTTAAACCCCCGGGCCAGTGCTCCTCTAAGTGTTGGTCCAAACTAGAGTCCTTTGCAGCGCCACCTCGGGGAAACTCGAGGTTTGGTTTTAGTTGTACGGAGCGCTCATCCGGTGTGCCCTGAGAACGAGATACGTGCGACTCCTGTCGGGATATGCCGGCACATCGGGCGGCTTTGCTGGTCTTGTTTTACCATTGTCGAAATGTCTAGTAACTGGGATTCTGAGTCTGATCGGGTCTTCCTGGGAGAAGGAATATCCTTCGTTGACCGTGAGAGCTTGTGACGGGCTAAGTTGGGACACCCCTGCAGGGTTTTGAACTTTCGAAAGCCATGCCCGCGATTATGGGCAGATGGGAATTTGTTAATATTCGGTTGTAGAAAAAGTGACACTTAACTTAATTAAAATGAATCAACCGTGTGTGTAGCCGTGATGGTCTCTTTTCGGCGGAGTCCGGGAAGAGAACACGGTCTCGTGTTATGCTTGAACGTAAGTGGTTTCAAGATCACTTCTTGATCGTTATAGCTTCTCGACCGTGCTTTGCTTTCTCTTCTCGCTCTCATTTGCGTAAGTTAGCCACCACATATGCTAGTGCGTGCTGCAGCTCCACCTCACTACCTTTTCCTACCCATAAGCTTAAATAGTCTTGATCACGAGGGTGTGAGATTGCTGAGTCCCCGTGAGTCACAAATTACTTCGGAAACCAGATGCAGGTGCCGATGATGCCAGTGCAGGGGACGCGACCGAACTCAAGTGGGAGTTCGACGAGGATTCGGGCCGTTACTATGTTTCCTTTCCGGATGATCAGTAGAGGAGCCCAGTTGGGGCGATCGGGGATCTATGCATTTGGGGTTGTCTTTATTTATGTTGGTTCCGTAGTCGGACCTTGATTGTATTCTGGATGATGTAATGTTATATTTACGTATTGTGTGAAGTGGCGATTGTAAGCCAACTCTTAATCCCTTTCTTATTCAGTACATGGGATGTGTAAAGATTACCCCTCTTGCTACATGCCTACTATGCGGTATGCCTCTAAGTCATACTCCGACACGTGGGAGATATAGCCGCATCGTGGGTGTTACATATTCCCAACACTTGGGGATTATCAAGGGTCCACGGATCATAGCTTGCTCCAGCTCCATCGCCACAAACCACAGATGATATGTGATCCTAAGTAGAGGAGGCGAGCACCAGGACTTCCATAGTCGCACCCTTGCTTTGGCACCTAAAATCGGCAGGGCTGACTTTAGAGGTGGTATGGTGACGCTTCCAAGAGGCGGTGTCATCCGAGGTGAAGAATGTTTTGGAAATGGTGTGCAGATCCTAGATCTCCGTGTAGGAATGTCCCAACGGCTTGATAGCGGCTTGAAGCTACGTTGGTATTTCCTCAAAGAGGAAGCGATGATGCATCACAGCGGCGGTAGGTGTTTCCCTCAGATATGAAACCAAGGTTATCGAACCAGTAGGAGAACCAAGCAAAACTACGTAAAAAAACACCTGCACACAAATAACAAATACTCGCAACCCGACATGTAAAAGGGGTTGTCAATCCCTTTCGGGTAACGGTGCCACAAATTGGCAAACAGATGTGAGAGAGTTGTAAATATTGATAGATCAAACGCCAAATAAAATAAATTGTAGCAAGGTATTTTGTATTTTTGGGTTCAATAGATCTTAAAATAAAAGGCAAATAAAATAGATCGCAAAGGTAAATAATATGAGAACGAGACCCGGCGGCCGTAGGTTTCACTAGTGGCTTCTCTCGAGAAAAATAGAAAACGGTGGGTAAACGAATTACTATTGGGAAATTGATAGAACTTCAAATACTCATGACGATATCCAGGCAATGATCATTACATAGGCATCACATCCAAGATTAGTAGACCGACTCCTGCCTGCATCTACTACTATTAGTCCTCACATCGACTGTTATCTAGCATGCATCTAGTGTATTAAGTTCATGGAGAAATGGAGTAATGCAATAAGAACGATGAAATGATGTAGACAAGATCTATTTATGCAGAAATAGACCCCATCGTTTTATCCTTAGTAGCAATGATACAAGCATGTCAGCTCCACTTCTGTCACTGGGATCAAGCACCGTAAGATCGAACCCACTACAAAGCACCTCTTCCCATTGCAAGATAAATAGATCAAGTTGGCCAAACAAAACCCAAATATTGGCGAAGAAATACGAGGCTACAAGCAATCATGCATATAAGATCTCAAAGAAGATTCAAATAACTTTCATGGATAAAAAGAGATAGATCTGATCATAAACTCAAAGTTCATCGGATCCCAACAAACACACCGCAAAAGAGTTACATCATATGGATCTCCAAGAGACCATTGTATTGAGAATCAAACGAGAGAGAGGAAGCCATCTAGCTACTAACTACGAACCCGAAGGTCCGCAAAGAACTACTCACGCATTATCGGAGAGGCACCAATGGAAGTGGTGAACCCCTCCGTGATGGTGTCTAGATTGGATCTGGTGGTTCTAGACTCTGCGGTGGCTGGAATTTATTTTCATCAACTCCCCTAGGGTTTCTGGAATATTGGGGTATTTATAGAGTAAAGAGGCGGTCCGGGGGGCACTGGTGGGTTGTGCTCCCCTCGGAGTTGCCCCTAGGTGCTTCTCCGGCCCATTGGTTGTCTTCTGGTCCAAAAAAATCCACAAAAAGTTTCACTGCATTTGGACTCCGTTTGGTATTGATTATCTGCGATGCAAAAAACATGCAAAAAACAGCAACTAGCACTTGGCACTATGTCAATAGGTTAGTACCAAAAAATGATATAAAATGACATAAAATGATTATAAAACATCCAAGATTGATAACATAACAGCATGGAGCAATCAAAAATTATAGATACGTTGGAGACGTATCAACATCCCCAAGCTTAATTCCTGCTCGTCCTCGAGTAGGTAAATGATAAAAACAGAATTTTTGATGTGGAATGCTACCTAACATGTCATCTCATATTCTTTTCTTTATAGCATGGACATTTGGACTTTTATATTGTTCAAAGCAATAGTCTAGTTTTGACATGATAACTTAAATACTCAAGCATATCAACAAGCAACCATGTCTTTCAAAATATCAACGCTAAAATAAGTTATCCCTAGCCCATCATGCTCAATCATTGATCCATTCATGAAACACACTCGCATATTAACTACACCCAATGCTCAAGTGCGATCATAGTGCCTCCTAGTTGGTGCTTTTATAAGAGAAGATGGAGACTCAAATTCAAAAACAAATTGCATAATGTAAAAGAAAGGCCCTTCGCAGAGGGGAGTGGGGATTTGTAGAGGTGCGAGAGCTCAAAGAAAAAATTGAGATAAAAACATTTTGAGAGGCATACTTTTCCCACCAACGAAAACGACTTAGAGTTCCCAACACTTTCCAGGCTAGATATATCATAGGCAGTTCCCAAACAGGAATTAAACTTAATTCCTTTTTCCACCATTCTTTCACTTTACGTGGCTAACCGTATCCACGGGTGCCTTCCATACCAACACTTTCCAAGGAATTTATTATTTGACAACATAAAGTAAATTCATTTTTCATTTCGGGTCTGGGCATCCCTAATACCTTTGCCTTACTCTCGTGCAATGACAAGTGAATAAAGAATCATCGTGAGAATAACACATCAAGTATGGAAAATATTAGCCACCCTCACCGCCTCACGAGCGGTACGGGCACACAAAAGAGAAATTTATTTTGAATATTAGAGATGGCACATACAAATTTGCTTAGAACAGCAAAAGAATACCACATATGGGTAGATATAGTGGATTCATGTGGCAAAACTGGTTTAAATGATTTTGGATGCACAAGTAGTGATCATACTTTGTGCAAAATGAAGGCTAGCAAAAGATTGGGAAGCGACCAACCAAGAAATGAATAATCTCATAAGCAAGCATTAAGCATAATTAACACCGAATAGTGCACCACAAGTAGGATATAATTTCATTGCATAACTATTGACTTTCGTGCTTGCATAGGGAATCACAAACCTTAACACCAATATTCTTACTAAAGCATAATGACTCATCAAGATGACTCACATATCACATCATCAGATCTCAAAACTATTAATAAGAATCAAGTTTATTTTGTCCAATGATATTCATGAAAGTTTTTATTATATCCTTCTTGGATATCTATCACTTTGGGACTAATTTTCATGTGTTGCTTTTGACAAGCTCAAACAAATATAAGTGAACATCATGAGCATAATATTACTTTCTCTCAAATTAATTTAAGTGAAGCAAGAGAGAATTTCTTAAAAAGTTTACTAACTCTCAAATAAATCTAAGTGAATCAAGAGAGAATTTCTTCAAAAATACTAAAGCACATCGTGCTCAAAAAGATATAAGTGAAGCACTAGAGCAAATTCATAGCTCATAAAAATTTAAGTGAAGCATAGAGAGCAATTTTAACAAGTCAGGGCATAATTTCGGCTCTATCAAATAGGTGTGTACAGCAAGGGATCAAGACTAAAAACACAAAATAAAATAAGCAAAGACTCATATCATACAAGAGGCTCCAAGCAAAACACATAGCATGTGATGAATAAAAATATAGCTTCGAGTAAAATACCGATGGTCGTTAGAAGAAAGAGGGGATGCCACTCGGGGCATCCCCATTCTTAGTTGCTTGCTCTCTTTTGGATAATAGCTTGGGATGCCGGGGCATCCCCAGTCTTAGGCTCTTCTTACTCCTCATTCCTTCATCCATCGTAAGATAACCCAAAACTTATAAACTTCAATCACACAAAACTCAACAAAAGCCTTTGTGAGATCCGTCAGTATAAGAAAACAAATCACTACTATAAGTGATGTAGTAAACCAATTCATATTTTTTTCTTGCATTATATCTACTGTATTCCAACTTTTCTATTGCAAGAATTCATCAAATAAGACCATAGAATCATCAAAACAAGCACGCAACGCAAAGAAAACAGAATCTGTCAAAAATAGAACAATCTGTAGCAATCTGGATATTTCGGATACTTCTATTACTCCAAAAACTCTGAAAAATTCGGACGACCTGGGAAATTTGTATAAAAATCTAGTGCAAAAGGAATTGGTATTTTATCGCTCTCTGGTTAAAAATGAAAATTATTTTCGCGAGCACAAAAGTTTCTGTTTTCTTTCAGCAAGATCAAACAACTATCACCCAAGGAGATCCTAAAGGCTTTACTTGGCACAAACACTAATTAAAACAAAAAACACAATCATAGTAGCATAATTGTCCTAACACTCAAGAACATAAAACAAAAGGCAAAAATAAATTGTATTCATTGGGTTGCCTCCCAACAAGCGCTATAGTTTTACGCCCTTAGCTAGGAATAGAGCAAGGATCTAAGTTTTGTCATCCTTGGTTTTGACAACTTTTGTAAGGGTTTTCTCAAACCTGGGAGGCTCTTTACGCTTCCCTAAATTCTCAGGAAAAGAAACCATCTTTAGATCCAAAATATCCAATCGCTTGTTGCAAAGAGTAATTAAGTTATTCATGCGACTGATACTACCATTGAGATGTTTGAGGGGTTCATTATATTTTTGTATTTCAACCATATGTTTATGTAAATCACCAAGTTTATATAACATTTGAACTCCCTCTAGGGTGGAAGAAAACCCCTTCTTTTATGGTGGAACCCCCAAAATTCCTTCTAAAATTTCATAGGCAGCATTGGCATCAAGCTCAATAAAATTCCCTTTAGCGGTAAAATCTAGGAGTTGTCTATGATGCAAAGCCAATCCTACGTAAAAATTACGAAGCAAGATCTTAGCGTCCCCCTTTAAATTGCAAATATGATAAGATTCCTGTAGCGACCAGACCTCAAATAGTCTGATCTCTATGCTCCGGTGTCATCCCTGGATCAGTAATGCTGACACCACACAGTACTCGGAGGATTTATAGCAGAGTAGCAATCACACACTTATTACATCGAGTGTCTCAAGAGAGAACTTATTACAATAAATATGGCTTAAGGCCATCTAATAACGATAACAGCGGAAGGCTTGGAAGATAAGTGAGTCCATCAACTCCAACGGCATCACTGAGTATAGAACCACGACCTAAAAACTCCTTAATCGTCGTCTGAAAAGTCTGCAACATTAACGTTGCAGCCCGAAACGGGTCAGCACATGGAATATGCTGGCAAGGTAACACATAGAGAGTAATGGAATGAAACAGCTATACTATATGCATATTTGGCTGGTGGAAAGCTCTATGGTTACAGTTTTGCGTAAAGCCAATTTTTCCCTACTTCAAAGGAATAAAATTTAATTACTATCATGGTGGTTGTTAA
>NC_053025.1:573089968-573136709 GCF_003073215.2 Triticum urartu | reverse complement strand
TGCTCGAAGCAGAGGCGAGGCCACGGCGCCGATGGATCTCGCGACAGGAGGTCGGGAATGGCTTGTTCTGGCCAGAGACGAGGCAGCTTCTCCCCGTCCGGCAAGACGACAGGAGCGCGGGGACGACGGGTCTCGACGACGAGAGGGTGCAACAGCTGCTGCTGCCGGCGGCAACATCAAGGCGGGTTGAGGGCGACACGAAGAAGCAGGAGGAGAGGCAGGGGCGACGGTAGCCGGCGGGTACGTAGGCTCGCGATGGCGGCAGCAGGCCGGCCTAGCACTGCGGGGGCTGGCGGCCATGGGTGATGCTGCTCCTGTCAAAAACGATGACGGCGGACTTGCGAGACTAGGCGGCAGCGAGAGGAAGGGAGAGGCCATGGATCGGGCGAGCGCTCAGGCTACTGGACCTGCGTGTGCCCGTGCGAGAGGAGAGAGGAGCGTGGGCGTGGGGATCGGGAAGAGGAGTGGCGGCGCTAGAGCGAGATGAGATCGAGGGAGAGATGCGCTCGCGGGAGGGAGAGGGGATCGAGCTCCTGGCGGCGTTGGAGGGATCAAGTAGGGGAGCAAGAGGGGCGTTTGAACAGGCTAGGGTTGGAGGGGTTAGGTGGGCCGGCGCTGGATGGGCCTTTGTGGGCTGAGGAGAGCAGGGCTGCGAGGCTGGGTTAGGTCGAAGAGGCCGGTTAGGTTCTCTCCCTCTCACTTATTTACCAAAGCAGAAAAAAGAAAGAAACAAAGAAAGAAAATAGTGAAGAAAAGGTGAAAGAGATCGGGCATGGGATTATTTTCCGAACTCACAAAATGCACATGGTCTATAAAAAAATAGGAGTGGGCATGATTGAAAGATTAAATTCAAATTCATTTGAATACAATTCAAAAGATTTTGAATTGGAACTAGGATTTCAAGGTGCCCGAAAATATTGAGACTTTAAGATGAGCCTAAAAAAGAGATAAGAATTTTTGGCAAAGTTTGATGCAAGGAATTGAGATAGAAAAAGCATGGAACTTAAACTGCAGGTGTGTTATGGTTGATTCCACTTCAATGGAATATTTAATAGTAGCTCCCTAAACTATTGGGAGAATATGTTTTAAAGAGAAATCACCATTGTGAATATCCCTCGATTTAAATGGATCGAAGATCCATACAATTTATTTGGTTGAGTTTTAAAACAGGTTGTATGATGACATATGATGCAATGCACATGATGCAAATATGAAACAAATCACACCACCAATCTCGGAAACCCTGGAAGGCATATGAGGCTCTGGTCTTGGGGAGTCACATTCCTGAGGACATGGGAGAAGTCATTCTATAAGTAGTCATGTGAATTTGGTATTCCTTCGATATTTTGAAGAGATGTATGTTGTCTTTCCTCTAGTGGTGTCATGTAATGTTGACTACATGACACTTCACCTTTGTTGGGGCCTAGAGGAAGGCAATGGTTGAGTAATAAGTAGATGATGGGTTGCTAGAGTGACAGAAGCTTAAACCCTAGTTTATGAGTTGCTTCGTAAGGTGCTGATTTGGATCCATATGTTTCATGCTATGGTTAGGTTTACCTTAATACTTCTTTTGTAGTTGCGGATGCTTGCAAGAGGGATTAATCATAAGTGGGAAGCTTGTAAAAGGAAGGGCAGTACCCAAGCACTGGTCCACCCACATATCAAATTATCAAAGTACCGAACGCGAGTCATATGAACGTGATGAAAACTAGCTTGACGATAATTCCCATGTGTCCTCGGGAGCGCTTTCCTTTATATAAGAGTTTGTACAGGTTTGTCCTTTGCTACAAAAAGGATTGGGCCATCGTGCTGCACCTTATTTACCTTCATCACTTGTCACCCGTTACAAATTACCTTATCACAAAACTATCTGTTACTGAAAACTGCTTATCATTTCGTTGCAGAGAATACCTTACTGCAAACTGCTTATCATTTACTTTTGCTCCTCATTGGGTTCGACACTCTTACTTATCGAAAGGACTACGATAGATCCCCTATACTTGTGGGTCATCAGGGCCACCCTAAGAGAATTGAGCAATATTGTCAAAGAACTAATGTTGATGCTCCTAGTCCTTCTAAGAAGAAGAAAAAGAAAAATGATAGGACTTTGCATGCTTCTAGTGAACCTGTTGTTGACATACCAGAAAATCCCAATGATATTTCTATTTCTGATGTTGAAACACAATCTGTTAATGAACATGAACCTAGTGATAATATTAATGATGATGTTCATGTTGATGCTCAACCTAGCAATGACAACGATGTTGAGATTGAACCTGCTGTTGATCTTGATAACCCATAATCAAAGAATCAACGTTATGATAAGAGAGACTTTGTTGCTCAGAAGCACGATAAAGGAAGAGAACCATGGGTTTATAAACACATGCCTTTTCCTCCTAAACCATCCAAGAAAAAGGATGATGAGTATTTTGAGTGCTTTACTGAAATGATTAGACCTATCTTTTTGCGTATGCGTTTGACTGATATGCTTAAAATGAATCATTATGCTAAGTACATGAAAGATATTGTTACAAATAAAAGAAAGATGCCGGAAGCTGAAATTTCCACCATGCTCGCTAATTATACTTTTAAAGGTGGAATACCTAAGAAATTAGGAGATCCAAGAGTACCAACTATACCATGCTCCATTAAAACAAACTATGTTAAAACTGCTTTATGTGATCTTGGAGCCGGTGTTAGTGTTATGCCTCTCTCTTTATATCATAGAATTGATTTGAATAAGTTGACACCTACAGAAATATCTTTGCAAATGGCTGATAAATCAACTGACATACCTATCGGTATTTGTGAGGATGTACCTGTTGTCGTTGCAAACGTTACTATTTTAACAGACTTTGTTATTCTTGATATTCCCGAGGACGATAGTATGTCGATTATCCTTGGTAGACCCTTTTTGAATACTGCAGGGTCTGTTATTGATTGCAACAAAGGCAATGTCACATTTCATGTTAATGGTAATGAGCATACGGTACATTTTCCAAGGAAACAACCTCAAGTCCACAGTATTAAATCTATTGGAAAAACTTCAACGATAACTATTGGAGGTTTTGAATTTTCTCTTCCAACTGTCATGAAAAATATGATATTCTTATTGTTGTGGACATGCATATCCCCGTTCAGGTAACTTAGTGTTATTCGAAAATTCTCGGGTTTCATGTTATTCGGAAAGAGTTTGTTAACAAGACATGATCAACCTTGTTAATGGGTTCCTTTTGATGCGCATGAGATGGATGAAGTTAGAAAGCACAACTCTTTGTACCCTCCTTTTACTTTCTATTATTTAGATTAAATAAAGTAAAAATATTATTTTCTGTCTGTTTTCTGAATTATCCTTGCAATAAAAAGTACCCCCAAAATAAAAGTTCTCCAAATGTCCTGAAAATTTTAAATAATTTTTTCTAGAATATTTAAGAATTATTTGCACTAAGAACACACCTAGGGGACCCACCACCTGGCCACGAGGGTCCAGGGCGCGCCCACCCCCCTGGGGCATGCCCCCTATCTCGTGGACCCCACATGGGCCCCCTCCACTTATTCTTGCACCCACAAACTTCATCTTCCTCCAGAAAAAATCCTCCACCAGCTCAAACCCGAGTTCTAGGTCATCTTGCTGCCATTTTCGATCTCCTTGCTCAAAGCTCCATTCAGAAAACTGCTTTGGGGGATTTTTCTTTGGTATGTGACTCCTCCAATGGTCCAATTAGTTTTTGTTCTAGTGCTTTATTTATTGGAATTATTTGCTGCTTAGGTGACCCTGTTCTTGAGCTTGCATGTCAAATTTATTTGGTCAAAAGTAGTTTTAATGCATGATATAGCCTCTAGGAACTTGTGGGAGTAGTTGCTTTTAGTCTTGTTGAGTTTGGTTCACTTTTATTTTGAGTTACTAAAAATTTCAGAAATTTTTCAGAGGAAGAAATATGTTTAGGAAAATGTACCAAGGTGGTTCCTCAAGAAAGAAGGCACCTAGCCTCGCTATACGTGAGCCGGACTATGAACTACCGAGGGAAGCTCAAGTGCAGCCTTGCGAATGGCCGTGAGAGGAGTTTATGATCCGTGCAGGAATCAAGGAAGAATTTGACGTGTATGGGTGTAACGCTGATCTTGAGGGTTTCGTGTCATATAAGTGCCCGCAATGCCACTAGCTAACTGATTCCTTTGTGAGAAGGTTTAAATTTACATCCTCGCGCAACTCTCACACTATCCTATTTGATATTTATGATAAATAATATACCATGGACCTAGAAGATTTTAATACCGCTTGTAAACTCCCTCATTGGGGCAATGTTAGTGAAACTCGCAAATTTGAATTTAAAGACTTTCTTGCTATTATTGTTGTGGGGGAATCTAGAGAAATGACACAAGCTACCATAGGGAGCATTCATTTTCCTTCCATACAATATTTTTCTCTCTTCGTGGGTAGATGCATTAACGGTAAAGATGAGGCTTGCCACATGTGTGTTCCAGACCTTAGTGTCCTCAAGAGTGCGGTATTAGGTGATAAACAATATAACATAGGGGCCATCGTTGCACGAAGGTTGCATCTTAATAGTTTAAGTGGAGACTTGTTTGGTGGGATTTATGCAACCCGCGTAGCTAATTATCTTGAGATACCCATACATGAAAATGATATGGAATTGCCTCCTGTTTATCTAGATTATAATGCTATGGTTCATCATCAGTTTGTTGAGAGGAATGAACAGTCCCTCCAGAACCGAGTAGTCTTTGACTGACGGCGCACCGTCCATGTTGCTCTCCCTGCTCCTGCTTTCTTTGGCTTTCATACAAAAAAGGAGATATGTTATAACCAGGGAGGAGGCAAACGAGTATGTGAGGAGGACGGAGGAAGCTCACCTCGAAGATGCAGCTCGTCGGGTAGTAGCTGCTACATCTTAGTACGACCCCAGCTACAACTTTGGATATCCACCGAGCCAGCCATGGCCATAGACCAACTTAGGCCAATAGCCTAAGCTTGGGGGAGTACGTATTCCTCACCGACATTACATTCATGTTTACACACTCATTTCAGTTGTCGGTGCTCATACTTTTTCATTGTATCATCCATGCTAGTTTATTTTCTTTTCCAACATTCTTCTTGCATGTTTGAAAAGCCTTAAGAAAAACACAAAAAAATAGTTCTAGCTTTTAGCTAGTTTACTTTCCATGCTTGTAGTAGTATTAATTAAAAGAAAACCCAAAAATATTTCTCATTCTTCTTTTGCTTGTTGGGAGCTTTCCCGTGTAAATATTTTTATTTCTTTTCTTTCGGGGTCGAGAGGAGAAGACCATGATGAAAATGTTGAGTGGCTCTCATATGCATTATTGTTGATCTAACCAAGAGAAAATATTACCTTGTCTTCTTCTGTATATTGAATGCTTGCAGATTCCAACTTAGTTCAATGCATGTGCACTATTATTATTATTCACACCGTTCTGTCGTGCAAGTGAAAGGCAACAATGACGATATATGATGAACTGATTGAGATCAGAAAAGTTGGTATGAACTCGACCTATCTTGTTTTTGTAAATATGATTAGTTCATTGTTCCTGATTCAGCCTATTATGAATGAAACATGTTTGCAATGACAATTAGAGATTATAGTTGCTCATTACATGCTTAATTATCTAGGAGTTTATAATGGTTTACCTTGCGTGCCAACATGCTATTAATATGGTTGTGATGTGGTATGATGGGGTGGTATCCTACTTTGAACGATTCGAGTGGCTTGAGTTGGCACATGTTCACGCATGTAGTTGAAACAAAATCAACATAGCCTCCATGATATTTATGTTCATGGTGAATTATATCCTACTCAGGCTTGCACTCAGTGTTGATTAATTTTAATGCATGTTCATGACTGTTGTCGCTTTCTAGCTGGTCGCTTCCTAGTCTCTTTCTAGCCTTCACTTGTACTAAGCAGGGAATACTGCTTGTGCATTCACTTCCATAGACCCCAAAAGTTATTCCATATGAGTCCACCATACCTTCCTGTATGGGGTATCTACCTGTCGTTCCAAGTCAATTTGTATGTGCCAAACTCTAAACCTTCAAATGAAATTCCGTTTTGTATGCTCGAATAGCTCATGTATCAACTAGGGATGTCTATATCTTCCATGCTAGGTGGGTTATTCTCACGAGGAGTGGACTCCGCTCCTCATTCACGAGAAAATGGCTGGTAACCGAGATGCCCAGTCCCATGCTCTAACAAAATCAAAATAATTGCAAACAAAACTCCCCCAGGATTGTTGTTAGTTGGAGGCACCCGTTGTTTTGGACAAGCCATGGATTGATGTTTGTTGGTGGTAGGGGGAGTATAAACTTTACCATTCTATTTGGGAACCACCTATAATGTGCGTTGCATGGAAGATATTGAGATCTCTCGGTTGTTATGTTGACAATGAAAGTATACCACTCAAAATATTATTCATCTCTATTTCAAAAATCGAGCTCTGGCACCTCTACAAATCCCTGCTTTCCTCTGAGAAGGGCCTATCTATTTAATTTTATGTTGAGTCATCATCCTCTTATTAAAAGGCACCAGTTGGAGAGCACTGCTGTCATTTGCATGTATACTAGTAGTTTACATTGAGTATGACTCTGATTGGATCTCTTTTACCATGAATCACAATGTTTAGTCAGTCCTTGATCTTCAGAGGTGCTCTGCATTTATGTTTTGCGGTCTCAGAAAGGCTAGCAAGATACCATCTTGTTATATCATATTATGATTGTTTTGAGAAAGTGTTGTCATTCGAGATTTACTATTATTGCTCGCTAGTTGATTATGCCATTGATATGAGTAAACATGAGACCTAAGTGTTATTGTGAATATGGTTAGTTCATAATCTTTCCTGAAAACTTGAATGATGGCTTTACATAATTACAACAACAAGATCAAACAAAGTATGTAAAAGTTTTCCTTTATCACTTTTAGTTTGTGAACTGAATTGCTTGAGGACAAGCAAAGGTTTAAGCTTGGGGAAGTTGATACGTCTCCATCGTATCTACTTTTCCAAACACTTTTGAATGGAACTAACCCGGACTGACGCTGTTTTCAGCAGAATTGCATGGTGTTATTTTTGTGCAGAAATAAAAGTTCTCGGAATGACCTGAAACTTCACGGAGAATATTTTTGGAATATATAAGAAATACTGGTGAAGGAATCAACAGCAGGGGGCCCACACCGTATCCACGAGGGTGGGGCGCGCCCCCTATCTCGTGGGCCCCCTGGGGCTCCACCGACCTCAACTCCAACTCTATATATTCATGTTCGGGGAGAAAAAAATCAGAGAGAAGGATTCATCCCGTTTTATGATACGGAGCCGCCGCCAAGCCCTAATCTCTCTCGGGAGGGCTGATCTGGAGTCCATTCGGGGCTCCAGAGAGGGGAATCCGTCGCCATCGTCATCATCAGCCTTCCTCCGTCACCAATTTCATGATGCTCACTGCCATGCATGAGTAATTCCATCGTAGGCTTGCTAGACGGTGATGGGTTGGATGAGATTTATCATGTAATCGAGTTAGTTTTTTAAGGGTTTGATCCCTAGTATCCATTATATTCTGAGATTGATGTTGCTATGACTTTGCTATGCTTAATGCTTGTCACTAGGGCCTGATTGCCATGATTTCAGATCTGAACCTAGTATGTTTCCATGAATATATGTGAGTTCTTTATCCTATTTTGCAAGTCAATAGTCACCTACTATGAGTTATGATCCGGTAACCCCGAAGTGACAATAATCGGGACCACTCCCAGTGATGAGTATAGTTTGAGAAGTTCATGTATTCACTAAGTGTTAATGCTTTGTTCCGGTACTCTATTAAAAGGAGGCCTTAATATCCCTTAGTTTCTAATAGGACCCCACTGCCACAGGAGTGTAGGACAAAAGATGTCAAGCACGTTATTTTCCATAAGCACGTATGACTATATTCGGAATACATGCCTACGTTACATTGATGAACTAGAGCTAGTTCTGTGTCACCCTATGTTATAACTATTGCATGAGGAATCGCATCCGACATAATTATCCATCACCGATCCAATGCCTACGAGGTTTTCACATATTGATCTTTGCTTAGTTACTTTTCCGTTGCTACTGTTACAATTACTACAAAACCAATAGTGTTACTTTTGCCACCGTTACCGTTACTTCCATATTACTTTGCTACTAAATACTTTGTTGCAGATATTAAGTCTTTCAGGTGTGGTTGAATTGAAAACTCAATTGTTAATACTTGAGAATATTCTTTGGCTCCCCTTGTGTTGAATCAATATATTTGGGTTGAATACTCTACCCTCGAAAACTTTTGCGATCCCCTATACTTGTGGGTTATCAGTTACACACCAATATCTGTATGCATTGCAGGGTTTATCGCACCCACCAGGATTTCCAGTCCCATGGATGTTCACTCCATATGAGTTGTCACGACTTTTGGACTGTCCAGCTTGTGGGAGTAAGCGAGGGCCCTGCATGCCACCCATAATTGGATGATCAACCTTTAATTTAGAACTTGAACATAGTGATATCTTGGTAAGGATTCACTCGTGTCACATAAAGTAAATCTTATTTGTTTACTGTCTAAATCTTATTGATGTACTGTCATGTTTTCATACTTTTGTTGCAATTTTACGATGCAGGTTTTGCCATGTCACATTCGTTACAGAATAAACTATTTGGTTTGCTCTATGGTGGTTATTTTTGCAGGTTTCACTTCTTATGATGTGTTAGTAATGAAAGCACTGTCCATCACTTATATTACTGGACACAATTGGATCAATCTGTTGTCTAAGTAAAATATGAAGCCCTATGATGAACTGCAGGTTGTTTTAACAAACACGCCACAATTAGTCCTTCTCGCTTTTAAATGAACTACGGGTCATGAAGCCTAGCAAGGTTAGAAAGCTGAAGTATGAAATCATTGCAGACCAGGGACGATCGTTGCTGTCTCACACATCGATACCACCTTCAGCATTGGATCAAGCACCAGCACCTGCTCTGACGACACTGGCTCTTGCATTGACAGCGCCAACAGCTCATCCTGATCGACCAGAGGATTGGGCACCAACCATGTTAGCGGATTAGGCTGATCTACGGGAGGATCGGGCACCGACACGGCAACCTGCTCTAACACGGGCACCAACACCACAAGGAGGACCATCTCCGGAAGCAGCAGCGGCAGCACTACTAGTCGCACCGGCACGGGCACCAGCTACGGCTTTGGCACCTACACCAACACTTGAAGTTGCACTTGCATATGCTCTGGCTCGTGAAGCAGCAACAGAACCAACACTTGCACCAGCAACAGATTGGGCTGCAGTTCACACTGCATATACCAAAGTCCTTACAAAAACGAACATCTCCACCTTCCTGGTAAGCATTGGCAGCCCAAGTGCTTCGTTCTTTTTTTATTTCCATGCCGTTTCACATGATTCACTACGTTGATCTAACTATTTGTGTATGTCTTCTTGTCTGCAAATAGAGAATTCATAGAGCAATGAGGGAGTCGTTCAATAATCCGGCAACCATGGCCAAGCTTCTCTTACCATGTGCAGCCTTGGTGTGAATGAGTGTCTATCGGATTTCGGGTTCCGACAAAACCCTTGAGGTTCGAAAACTGGGGTACGCACGAAGGATCTCTTCACCTCTCTAGTTCACGCACTCTACAATCTCACAGCCTAGCTCGACGAACCCAAAGAACATGAGACACAAAATTTGTACTGGGTCGGGCCACCGTTCCGGTCATCATGGCTTGCTTCACAAGAACCTTGCGAGTTGTCCCCCGCCTTGGTCTCTCCGCCCCTCGTGAGCCAGCCTGGTGAGGCCGCCCTTGAGGAGGTCTTGCGTCGTCCACCTCGCCTGGCTTGGAACCATGCTGCGGGCCGCAGGCAGGCAAGTCTGGGACCCCCGTTCCCAGAACGCCGACAGTAGCTCCCAGGCCCAAGGCTCGCTCGGGCTTGGCATCAAGGTGAAGCCAAAGGGGCAAGTGCGGAGCGCCGCGGGCCCCAAAAGCCTGCGGCCCCGCTTGACGCGTGGCGATTGGTTGGATGTGGGTGTCTTCGCTTCCCCACGCCGCCTCGGCAACCTCCCCGACTTTACGAGTCCCTTCTGCGTGCAGAAAAGGGTCATTATTGCCTTAGTTCATGGAGGTAAGAGGTTGGCCTCCCCTTGGCTATAAATGGGTGGGCAGGCGGAGCCCCCATCGCCCATCCCTTCCTGCAGTAGAGAGAGACAAGTATGGGGCCCTGCTAGGGCATGCGACAATTATGGTTTCTAAGTGGTTGTGCTATGTTTATCTTTCCTATGTTGTGTTGCGGCGTCATGTTTTATGTATGCGCGTAGAATGACTTAGCTTGATGCTCCTGGAGTAGATTCCGCCTCACGAGACGCATGTTCCCCAATGCCTAACGAGGTCTCCTGTGCTCGGGGGTGCCTAAGAACTGCAAAAATTTGCCAGGAAATCCTTATTTTTCCGGACCCTGATCATAGGCACTGCCGGCCGTAACCCTGTGCTTCGCGTCGCGGTACCCGGGGGGCACAGACTAAGAAGGGTGCGCTATCTTGCGAGCTCGAGCGAGGGTGCCTTGCGAAAGACAAGAAAGCGACAATGCTCACGAGGGCGCCTGCCCAGCCCCCTCGCGAGGCATGTGAGGGAGAGAACGGGTCAAAAACGAGGACCGGTGGGCAGAAAGGGAGGCAACAAGGACAAAGAAACCAGGCCAGCAAGGAACACCAGAAATCAATCTCTCATATAAAAGAAAGGAAGACCATATGTGGAAAGCAAATGAAAAGCCGTGTCCGGCACCTAATCTAGTCTTCTTGTCTTCTCACCAGCGCGGAGCTAAGTGCTGCCACTAGGTGCGGGAGGGAGCCCCCGAGGCCCGAGGGCGACACTCCTGAGACACCGGGGCATGTACAACCCCACTCATTATTACGTGAGAGTGTCAGGAGCAGAGATTCTTCACAGGCACTGGGCCTTGCTTCACAGGCACCGGGCCTTGCTTCATGGGTAGAACCTCCGGAGGTGCTGGATGTTCCAGGCGTTCTGGATGGGGATCCCGTCCTGCGTCTTCAAGCGCACGGCGCCAGGCCTGTAGACGTGGGTGACCCGAAACGAGCCCTCCCACATGGGCGAGAGCTTGTGCAGCCCTTCCCTAGAGAGCACCTGCCTCGGGACAACATCACCCACTCGAGCATCCTAGAGCGGACGATGTAGCAGTGGTACCGCCGCAGCGCCTGCTGGTACCTTGCAGCTCTGAGCGAGGCTTCTCGGCGGCGTTCCTCCCCCAACACGAGATCCACCCCCCGCATGGCATCCTGCCATGTTTAATCAAACGCCAGGACCCGCCCGGAGTGATGCCTGACCTCGTGTGGGAGAACCGCTTCTGCTCCGTAGACGAGGAAGAACGGGGTCTCGCCTATCGGCCTGGTGGCGGTGATGCAGATGCACCATAGCACGAACTGGAACTCGTCGTGCCAGCCCCTGCCGCAGGCCTCAAGCTTCTTCTAGAAGGTTCTTGTCTTGAGACCCCTCAGGACCTCCGCGTTGGCGCCTTCGGCCTGGCCGTTGCTCCTGGGGTGAGCCACTGAGGCGTAGCAGATCTGCGTTCCAAGGTTAGCATAATACGTTTTGAAGAGATTGCTAGTGAACCGCAAGCCATTGTCGGTGATGATGCGGTTAGGGACCCTAAATCGGCTTACGAGGCCCTTGATAAACTTGACTGCTGACCCGACCGGGATGGTGCGGACAGCTTCCACTTCCGCCCACTTGGTGAATTTGTCAATGGCGACGTAGAGGTAGCGGTAGCCTCCTAGCACTCGAGGGAATGGACCCAGGATATCCAACCCCCAGACCGCGAGCGGCCATGAGAGTAGGATAGTCTGGAGGTCCTAAGAAGGCTACTTGATCTGCTTGGCATGGAACTGGCAGGCCTCACAAGATTTCACCATCTCGGTTGCGTCGTTGAGTGCCGTGGGCTAGTAGAACCCGCTGCGGAAAGCCTTGCCGACCAGGGTGCGTGACGACGAGTGGTGCCCGTAGTCTCCGCCATGTATGTCAGCCAGCAACTCCTTCCCCTATTCCCTGGAAATGCATCATAGAGAAACATCATTTGGCCGCTTCCTGTATAGCTCACCGTCTTGAATGCAGTACGCCATAGCCTGTCGGGCCACATGTTCCGCGTCTTCCTCCTTCTCTGGCACAGTGCCTTGCGTCAGGTATGCCTTGAACTCTTCGATCCAGCTCCCCTCCTGAGGCTCGAGTGCTAAGAGGAGGCGCGCTCCCGAGGTCGGGCCGCAGGCCGGGGCTCCCGAGGCTGGAGGCTGGGGGAGTTCCTCCTGAGATGGCAGCGGCTCCGCAGGCAGAGGTGCTGTCGACGGCTTGAAGAGCCGCTCCTCGAAGACGCCAGGCTCTTGGGGCTGCCGCTTGGATGCTCTTCTGGCGATGTCATCGGCCTCTTTGTTGGTTCCACGAGGTACATGTTGTAGTTCCAGACCCAGGAACTGCTTCTCCATTTTGTGAACCTTTGCGAGGTATGCCTCCATGCGCTCATCATTTGGCTCATACACCTTGTTGGAGAAGTTGACGAGGAGTTGTGAGTCTCCTTTAATGGTGAGGCGCTTCACTCCCAGGGCCACTGCCGCTTTGAGGCCGGCGATGAGGCCCTCGTACTCTGCGATGCTATTGGAGACCTTCTCGCCCCGCTAGAAGTAGAGTTGCACGGCGTAGTAAAGCTTTTCCTGAGTGGTGAGATAAGCATGGCTCCAGCCCCCGAGCCCTGACGGGCAAACTCTCCGTCAAAGTACATGACCCAGCCATCTGACGCCTCACTTCCTAGCGAGAGGGATCGGTTCTCGCCTACTTCGAGCCCCGGGGTGTCAGTCCATTCCGCCACAAAGTTGGGGAGCACAGCCACCTTGATGACTCTGGTTGTGCTAAACTCCAGGTCGAACGCTTGTAGCTCGATGTTCCCTTCGGCGACCCTTCCCACAGCATTGGGGCTTCGGAGCACTCTCTCCAATGGGTAGGCTGAGATGACCTCGATGGGGTGACCTTGGAAGTAGTGGCGCAGCTTGCGCGAGGCCACCAGGAACGCGAGCAAGAGCTTCTGAGGAATGGGGTATCGCGCCCTCGCATCTCACAGGACTGTGCTGACGAAGTATACTGGATGCTCGATCATGGTGGGAGAGCTGACGGGGTTTTTAGTTCCCGGGGACTGAGGTGTTTCCTGCGGGTTTCCAGCTCCTTGGTCTTGATGGCCTGTCGTGGCAGCCGCTGCCTCAGGAGCATCGTCTTGGTGCTAACCTTCCTCATCTGGCTTAGCGACTCCACTTGGCGGGTCCTCGACCCCGGGCCCCTCCGTGAGGGCCACCAACGCGGTCTGGCGGAGTGGGGTGTGGGGGAAAAGTAGAGTACCAAGGGCTCGCGAGGACGTGGCGCCACCATAATCGGTGGGCTGGTCAAGTATCTCTTGAGGTCTTGAAACCCCCGGTCAGCCTCGGGGGTCCACTCGAATGGACCCTTCTTCTTCATCAGCTTGAAAAATGGCAATGCGCGCTCCCCTAACTTTGAGATGAAGCATCCCAATGAAGTCACGCAGCCTGCAAGCTTCTGCATCTCCTTGAGGTTTTGTGGTGGGCTCATGTCTTCAATTGCCTTGACCTTCTCCGGGTTGGCCTCGATCCCCCTGTGAGACACGAGGAAGCCCAGCAGCTTGCCTGAAGGGACACCAAACACGCACTTCTCCGGGTTGAGCCGCAGGTCCACCTGGCGTAGGCTCACGAAGGTCTCCTCCAGGTCCTAAATCAGAGTTCTTGCCTCCCGAGTCTTCACCACAATGTCGGCGACGTAGGCCTCAGCGTTTCTTCCGAGATGCTTCCCCAAGGCGATGTGCATCAGTCGCTGGAAGGTTGCTCCTGCATTGCGCAGTCTGAATGGCATGCAGGTGTAGCAGTAAACCCTGCACGGGGTCAGGAAAGCTGTCTTCTCCTCATCTTCCACCGCCATCTTGATCTGGTGTTAGCCCGAGAATGCATCCAGGAAGCATAGCAGGTCACACTCGGCGGTGGAGTCGACAATCCGGTCGATGCGTGACAGCGGGAATGGGCCTTGAGGGCAAGCCTTGTCGAGGTTGGTGAAGTCGAAACACATGCGCTCCTTCCCTCCTTTCTTTGGCACGACGACCGGGTTCACTCCTTTCATTGGCACGACGACCGGGTTCACCGGCCACTCTGGGTACCAGACATCGCGAATGACACCCGCTGTCTCCAGCTTGCGGGTTTCCTGAACAATAAAAGACTGCTTCTCCATGGATTGCCGCCTGGCCCTCTTCTTCACAGGGCGCACATTGGGGCATACCCTCAGATGATGCTCGATCACTTTTCTCGGGACCCCAGCCAGCTGCTTGGGTTCCCAGGCAAATACTTCCCTGTTCGTCCACAAGAAGTCAACCAACTCTTTTTCTTGATCTGGGGCGAGGTCGGCGCCTATGGTAAAGGTGGCGCCAGAGGCCCTGTCTTTGTCAACCGGTATCTGCTTCGTCCTTGCTTGACCCTGAGGGAACAACTACTTCTTCTTGGTCGGCGCAACACCCTTGGCTCTGGGTCCCGCCTTTTTGGTCGGGCAAGCTGCCGCCGTGGCCCTGAAGGCGAGCTTGAGGGCCACCATGGCTTCCTTGGTGTCTCCCACCACGGTGAGGACGTCCTTGCTTCCTGGCATCTTCATGAGGTTGTAGGCTGGATGAGTGGCTTCCATGGACTGGGTCGACGCCGGGTCCCCGAGGATGGCGTTGTACGGCAAGCCAATGCGGGCGATGTCGAAGTCGATCATCTCGGTTTGGTAGTTGTCGCGTGGGCCGAAAGTCACAGGGAGGCAGATCTGCCCCAGGGGGTCAGAGGAGCCGCCACCGATATCGGAAAAAGGCTTGCTGGGGTGGAGCCGCTCGAGTGGTACGTGAAGGAGGCTGAAAGCCTCCATGAAGAGCACGTTGAGGCCGGCGCCGTCGTCGAATGAGGGTCTTGGTAACGGTTACGCTGCAGATAGTGGGCGTGCAAAGCATCAGAAGAACACCCGAGCCGGCGGTGTTGACTAGGTGATCCCCTGAGTTGAAGATCAGGTGGGCCTAGGGCACCGCCCAACCCGGGGGAGCCCCCTGCCGTGTGGAGACGATGCTGATCTGGCGAAAGAACGGTTTGGCGGGACGATCGGAGGGTGGCGCCTGCGAGCCACCGAGGAGGGCCGCGACGACAGGGGGTGCCGGTCCTCTGAAGCGTGCGATGAAGGGGTCATGCAGCTCCTCCCAGGAGGCCACGGAAGATTCTGGCAGATGCAGGAGCCAGGCGCGTGGCACGCCAGCTAGGGCCATTGGGAGCTAGTAGGCCATGACCTTACCGTCACCCCCGGCCTACATGACGACCTCTTCGTACGCCACCAGGATGGCTGCCGGATCTGCTGCACCATCGTAGTGGGGCGGCATCTCCAGCTAGAACTTGTGCGGTCATTGCACCCGACGCAAGGCGGGGGTGAGGGCCCGGAGCCCTCCGGCGCCGTGGAGGGCGCCCGTCAATCCAGTCAGAGAAGAGGCGGCGTCCATGAGAGTCGGTCGGAGAGGCGAGGCCGGGGGCTGGGGGGGGGAAGGCTTCTGCGCACCCCTACCTACAGCGCCAAATGTCCGATTTCGGGTTCCGACAAAACCCTTGAGGTTCGAACACTGTGTGCGATTGAAGATCTCTTCCCCTCTCTAGTTCACGCACTCTACGATCTAACAACCTAGATCAACGAACCCAAAGAACATGAGACACAAGATTTATACTAGTTTAGGCCACCGTTGTGGTGTAATACCCTACTCCAGTGTGGTGTGGTGGACTGCCTCTTGGGCTGATGATGAACAGTTACAAGGGAAGAACAGCCTCCTGAGGAGAGGTGCTCTTGTGTGTGGTGAACTTGTGTGGTTCGGGATGATCTGGGTCTGAATCCATTGCCTCCCTTGGTGGTGGCTAGTCCTACTTAGAGAGGCCGTGGTCCTCTTCCCAAATATTGAGCGGGAAGGGATCCCACAACGGCCAAATTTGAATGGAGACAACTAGTAGAAGCTATCCTGACAAAAGTGGTCTTTGCCTACCAAAGGCTCTGGTGGTGACGCCGCCTTGGGCTCCATGGTGACCTCCGTCTTGCCGTCCTGCTGGTCTTGGTCTTGTTGCACCCATATGGAAACCTTTGCTAGATGCCTCGGGACTCCTCGCACGCGCTTGCCCCTTTAGCACAAAAGGGGAAATGAGGACACTACGCGCGCTGGCGCCCGCTTAGTTCCGGTCGTCATGGCTTGCGTCATAGGAACCTCACGAGGTGCCCCTCGCCTTGGTCTCTCCGCTCCTCGCGAGGTAGCCTAGTGAGGCCACCCCCAAGGAGGTCTTGCGTCATCCACCTTGCGAGGCTTGGCCCCTCGCGAGAGTCTTGAATGTTTGCTGGTGCAGATGGGTCGTACGGGTCCGCTGGTGGAGCCACGCTACGGGCCACAGGTAGGCAAGTCTGGGGACCCCCGTTCCTAGAACGCCGATAGTGTCACACCCTGATTTTCATGCCACAACAATTAAGCTAATAAATAATGAAAAATGTGGTTTAATAAAAACTTTTGAGTGTTTTGGTCCTTGTCTTGATTTGGATTTTTGTGCTATTTTCAAAGTGCTCTAAAGGTCATATGGGACAGAATAGTATTTTCAATGTGTTCCATCCCTATACTTCATCTCCTTGATCCAAAACTTTGACCAATGATCATGCCATGTGTATAGGACAGAATATTATTTTGTTGCAAAAATAATTTTCCCAAAAAGTAATTTCTAAATTAGGTTTTCCAAAAACCCCTCAGTTAAGGCTTGAACTACAAGTACTAAATTCGGGACGTGAAAAATCATTTAAAAATTATATTTCAATCCTATTAGATATAGGACTCCCTAAAACAACAAAAATATTATTTTAAAAGTTATTTTCCTATTTTATTTAACGGCGTTTTCTTTAGGGAAGAAATGGTCTTTAATAGGTAAAAAATATTTTAATGTTTCAAAATTATTTGAGAAAATTTAGGGAAGCTTAGTGGACACATATTGTCCATATATATGAGTTTCAACACATGGTTATGACCAAACTATTGGTCAAATCCCACAAAAACCCTTTCTAGCAGAAATACTAATCTGACTAAAACTTAAATAACATAATTTTTAAACCTGCAAACATGGCCGAAATTATTTTATACAGAAACTAGAGGAAATTTTCAGACTAGAGCAAAAAGAATCAATCAAAAAATCTAAATAACCTAGGAGATATAGAATTTACAAAACTGCAACTTTTCTGTTTTAAAAACAGAAACGAAAATACAGAAGAAAAAAACGGGCGCAATTGGGCCTACGGGGGTGCGATCTGTAACTACCAAACACGCAGGCGAAACTTAACAATACGTACACGTGCGTTTATTTTTCTATAGAATAAAACCGATCTGTTGGTTTGATCAGAACCATACTAAACCGCTACAAAAAAACCGTAACTAAAACCGATCTAACTAAAATAAAACGATCTACTAAACCGATCTATTTTTTTTACAAGAGAAGGAAAAGAGTACAGAGAGGAGGGAGTGTGCGTGCGTGTACAGGGGCGGGGCGTCGGCGTGGTGCGGCGACTTCAGCAAGCTTTGGCAGCGGTGGAGGAGTGGGTCAGGTGCAGCTCGGAGTGGGGCTTCGTGGGGTGTTGGAGTTGGTTGTCGGGAACGCCGGCGTCGAGCGGGGCTAGCTTGTTCCTCCGGTGAACTACGCAAGCTCCAGGTCGGCGTTCGAGCTCGAGTGGCTCGCTGTGGTGGACGAGACGAGAGGAAAAGGTGTCAGACAAATGCTCCGCGATGAAACATCTCAATAGGCAGAAGGAGGATGGCCAACGGTGACCTACCGGACATGCAAACGGCCGATGAACTTCGCATATTCCGACGAGATCCAACTTGTTCTTGTGGTTGATACGGGAGGGTTTGGGCGAAGGTGTATGGGGAAATCGGCCGAGGGGTAACTCGGCTACTTATAGGACACCTTCGTGCGGAAGGGGGCAGCCTCGAGGATCGGATTCCGGAGATCACGGACACGGGCGACATGGCAATCTTCCGGTTCTGTTTCATTACGTGAGGAGGAAGAAGACCAGGTGGGTCCCAGCGTGAAAAGAAAAAAACAAAGAAGAGAGAGAGAGAGAGAGAGTTACGTGAGAGAGATTGAACAAGCGTGGGGAGCGGCGCTGGTGGTGTCCTCCGTGGGCGGCCGGCTGGCGCCTGGCTAGTGGGCTGCGGCCCGGGTGGCTGGGCTTGCTGCCTGGCGCCCGGCTAAGGCGTTTTTTTTGAAATAAAGTCAGAAAGAGAATATATATATAGGGAGAAAATAAAAATACTTTTGTATAGGACATATATATATATATATATCAAAATTCCCAGAAAAATAAATTCTAAAAGATGAACTATTTTTCAGAGGAGAAAATAAAACTTTATAAAAGCATTTTTTTAGAAAATTCCAAATAAAACCAAATTTGAATTCAAACTTTTGGCATTATTTTCTTCTGACATTTTTGGAGTGTCATTTTAACTCCTCTCTTACTTTTGAACAAGTATTTGTCAGGGATTTTTGAACTGAAAGTCAAATGCCAATTTGAATCCAAATTCAAGCAAAACTCAAATGCCTCTGAACTTTCAAAACGCCACTCAATTTCACACAATCATTCACACAACAATCAAACAAACAATCAAAACTATTTATTTAATATAACATTCCAAAATTTAGAATTTTGGGATGTTACGGTCCAAGATTCCTCTTCCTATGTTCTCATATTAATTTATTCGTTGTTTCAATCCCACCGGTGGTTCCAAGACCTCCTCAAGTTTGTGCTATATCTCTCTTAATCCTTTCTATGAGAATAAGTAGTATGCCAAATCCATTGCTTGTCATCAATTGAAATTGGTGAAGGATAAGCATAATGTAATTCTTATTCTTGTTTCATCGAGTAAATTCAATTACTTATTCCGGAGGTTCATCAAAATTCTCGGTTCAAGTGCTTCATACTTTTTCCGAAGTTCCAAGATCTCTCAACTATATAACCATGAGGATTCCTCTAAATCATTGCAAGGATTCACCTTGTGTTTTTCAAGTTATCTTTCTCTCTATCATCCTTTTTATTATCGGAGTTCTTCATGGATGCTCTACATGATGGTTCATCAAGGATTTAATTCCTTCTCGAAGTGTTAATCGAGATTCTTTTCAAAGGAGCTCAAGTATTCTTCATCTTGCATTTCAAAGTTCAATCCTTTCTCCCTTTTCTTTTGAGGTGGTGTTATGTCATTCTTGATAATTTCCCTTCGTGTTTCATGATTCACAAGTTAACAAGAATGGGGCATTTTAAATACATTAATCTCTTCATTGGAGTTATCTTGTGTCATATTTCACCTAAAGCCTTCCCTAAGGAATGTTGCTATTGTGGTGCTTATCAATAATCCAAGTTCCCTCCTATTCTCGCGATGAAATAAATTTTCATCTCTTCCTTGATCTCAATTAATCTTTGTTTCTATAGTGGCAGAATTTCACCTCAAATTTCGAGATGTTTTCCATAAGCCCACAACAAGCTTACTCTCTTTGTTGTTGGTTTTCCAACAACTCCGTTCGACCCTCCTCCTAAAGATGTTTTTTCAAGCTCATTTGAGGTAGAAGATGTTGTTTTCTCTTGCGTTCTTTTGATTCCATTCTTACATTTGTTCCGGAGGCATTGTGATGTTGCTCTCTTCGACTCATCATCTTGTTTTGTCAAGATCATGTTCAAGTCCTTCCATTTACAGTCGGAGTGCTGCCAAAATTATATCATTTTTATTCCTTCTCTATCTTGTTTAACCAGAGTGTTGTGGCTGTCATTCCTCTTCTAACTGAACACTCATCCTAGTGCTTTCATTTTGCCAAGTTCATATTCTTTACGTTCCATTTCCAACTAGAGTGTTGTCGTAATTGATCTTGCATCTACATCTTGCCCATTGCAACCCTTTTCTTATGTCTTTCATCCTACAAGGCTCTAGTAAGGTTCCTTGTTCCTCTTTTCTAACAAGGTGTTTTCAACATTGTTTATCTTTGTTGTATTCTTTCTTTCAATTACTTCAACCTCTCAAGGTTCGTGGTTTCACTCATTTTCCCAAGAAGCAACTTAGTTTTACCTTTTCTCTTCCTTTTCTACTTCTCTTCGGTGCCATCCTAGATCTCGGGACAAGATCCTCTTGTAGTGGTGGAGTGTTGTAACGCCCCAAGACCGTTGCGCCAGGTATCTTCTAGTTATTCGCTGTTGTTGCCTTGTCATTCGCTTGCGTGCTGCATCTTTTCATGTCATCATGTGCATTGGATCATCATCTTTCCAAAACTTACATCCGTCCCGGCCTCCTCGTTCCTTCCGTTGTCCGTTCTAAGCCCAGACACACTTGCAAGCTCCCGCGGCACCTCCGAAATATCATTTTATAAGTGGCCAGGAAATGTTCTCGGAATGGGACAAAAGTTGGTGTGCGGTCTTGTTATAGTGTAGATAGACCATCTGTCAAGTTTTGTTGCATTCGGTGCTCGTTTGATGCCCCAACGGATAACTATAGCGGCAGTATAGTCGGTCTACCGTCGGACGTTTTCGGTCTCCAAAAACTTCTGTCGGGTCTCTCTCTTCTCTTCTCTCAGCCCGAGGCCTTCTGCATAGCCCACCTATAGCCCATCTAGTCCCCCTCTGTCTGGAGCCGCACGATCGTGATCCGAGGGTTCGAAAACCACCTAAACCCCCCTAAACCTAACCCTTGCATATTTAAGCAGCCTCCCGATTCCATCTTCAGAACCCTAGCCCCCTCCATGTACCTCTAGCCTTCCCCTCCTCAGAATCCGCGCCCCCAACTCGCAGCCGCCACCTCCACCTTCCAGCCACCGCCTCCCACCTCAAAATCCGCCACCGGCCACCCTCCAGCCGCCACCACGCAGTCGCCCACAGCCAACGGGACGTGGCCACATGTCCCGGCCGACCTCCCACCGCCGTGGGCCTGCCAGGACCCAGATCGGGCCCTATGATGCCCGCCTGAGCCCATGCGCGCCGCTGTTCGCCCAATCCCGCGAGCCCGCTCGCGCCTGGCTCGCGAGCTCCTCCGCCCGAGCTCCCGCACCGCGACCCCGCTGTCCGCTCCATCGCGCCTCGCCCTCCCTCGCCAGAGGGCGCTGCCTCCCCGTCCCCGCTGCTCCAGGTCATCAGCGCCACTGCCCTGCATTGTTTTCCTCTCGGCTCCCTCTTCCTCACGATCTCCCTCTCTCTCTATAGATTCCAGGAACCGAAGCCTCGCCATGGGTGCTCACCGCTCGCCGCCGGTGACCTCTCCGCGCCGCCCTGCACCGGAAATCGGACGGATCCGGCAGCCTCCGACCAGATCCACCCCGTCCCCGCTGTCTGCCGACGTCCCGCCTCACTGGAGTCATGGCGCCACCCCTGCATTGCTCGATCCAAGCGGGATAGAGGATCAGGACGAGCCCAGCCACCGCGTATGCCTCCACCGCCTGGGAGGACCTCTGCTTCCACCAAGGCCCAGCCGCCCCTTCCATCCTTCCTCTCCACCGCGTGGGCTGTGGCCCTCTAGTGAGGCCCAGTCCGCCCAAGATTCGGCCCATGCATGTTTTTTTCCTGTTGTGTTTTTCCTTTTATTCCAGAGAGTGTAGATTTACAGGAAACCCCTTGCATTTCATGCATATAATAACTAAAGATTTGTGCATCGGTTTAATATAAATTGTATATGAAAAATTCTTAGAATTTTGTGTAGATTAATAATTTCCAACTTTCATCCATGTTTAAAATGTTGTTTGTTTAAATTTGCTTAAATGCCATGTTAAAATGGTTTATTTCATAACTTAATAACCGTAGCTCCAAATTTAATAAACTTTATATGTAAGTGGAGTAGAAAAATGCATAGTTTAATATGGTGGCATTATTTTGCATGTTTAACAAATCTAAAATTGTGTATAGGGCAGAAAATTGCCAACTAAATGATTTATTATGTTTCAAGACTTGTTGCTTGTTGTTCCGGCCTCATTGCCAACAAATCTAAAATTGTGTATATGAACCTTAGCTCCAAAATATGCACATGAGGATTTTTTCTGGACTTGTTGATTGTTGTTCTGGCCTCATTTAAACTTGCCTAGATAGGTAGTTTTATTATGTTTCACCTCTTGCCATGTTTAAAAACATTTAATGTTGTTGAGTACCTAAACGAGAGTGAACTAAATGATTGAATGTGGTGTTTCGTAAATATGAAACTCGTTGCATATTGAGCTCCACTTAATTTGTAGTATTGTTTGTGCACTTTGCCATGCCATGTTTCATTAAACTGGACATGCATCATACTTGGTTGTGCATCATGCCATGTTTATGTGATGGTTGTTTACTTGTTGCTTGCTTCTTTCTGGGTTGCTTCTCTCGTTAGTTTCGGTTTCGTTGCGGAGTTATGAGGATCCGTTCGACTACATCCATTTGTCTACTTCTTGGACTCGTTCTTCTTCCTTGCGGGATCTCAGGAAAGATGACCATACCCTCTAAATCCCTTCTATCTTTGCTTGCTAGTTGTTCGTTCTATCGCTATGTCGCGCTACCTACCACTGTGTTATATCATGCCTCCCATATTTCCATGTCAAGCCTCTAACCCACATTCCTAGCAAACTGTTGTTTGGTTAAGTTACCGCTTTTGCTCAGCCCCTCTTATAGCATTGCTAGTTGTAGGTGAAGGTGAAGTTTGTTCCATGTTGGAACATGGATATGTTGGGATATCACAATATCTCTTATTTTAATTAATGCATCTATATACTTGGTAAAGGGTGGAAGGCTCGGCCTTATGCCTTGTGTTTTGTTCCACTCTTGCCGCCTTAGTTTCCGTCATACCGGTGTTATGTTCCTTGATTTTGCGTTCCTTACGCGGTTGGGTGTTATGAAAACCCCTTGACAGTTCGCTTTGAATAAAACTCCTACAACAAGGCCCAACCTTGGTTTTACATTGGCCTAACAACCTATAACTTCCCCTCGGGTCGGCCAACCCGAGGGTCATATTTATTTTAACCGCCCCCCTGGGCTAGTGCTTCTCTAATTGTTGGTCCAAACCCGGAAACCCACGGGGCCACCTCGGGGCAACTTGAGGGCTGGTTTTACTCGTAGCTTGACCTATCCAGTGTGCCCTGAGAACGAGATACGTGCGAATCTTATCGGGATTGTTGGCACATCGGGCGGCTTTGGTGGTCTTGTTTTACCATTGTGGAAATGTCTTGTAACCGGGATTCTGAGACTGATCGGGTCTTTCCGGGAGAAGGAATATCCCTCGTTGACCGTGAGAGCTTGTGATGGCCTAAGTTGGGACACCCCTGCAGGGTATAAACTTTCGAGAGCCGTGCCAGCGGTTATGTGGCAGATGGGAATTTTTTAATGTCTGGTTGTAGACAACTTGACACTTGATTTAATTAAAATGCATCAACCGCATGTGTATCCATGATGGTCTCTTTTCGGTGGAGTCCAGGAAGTTGTAACACCCACGATGCGGCTATATCTCCCACGTTTCGGAGCACGACTTAGAGGCATAACCGCATAGTAGGCATGTCGCAAGAGGGGTAATTTTACACATCCCATGTACTGAATAAGAGAGGGATAAAGAGTTGTCTTACAATCGCCACTTCATACAACACATAAATATAGCATTACATCATCCAGAATACAATCAAGGTCCGACTACGGAACCAAACAAAGAAAGACAACCCCTAATACTAGATCCCCGATCGCCCCAACCAGGCTCCACTACTGATCAACTGTAAACGAAACAACACAACAAACACGATCTTCATCGAGCTCCCAGTTGAGCTTGGTTGCGTCATCTGCAATGGTTTCATCGGTACCTGCAACTGTTTGGAAGTATCTGTGAGCCATGAGGACTCAGCAATCTCACACCCGCGAGATCTAGACTATTTAAGCTTATGGGTAGGAAAAGGTAGTGAAGTGGAGCTGCAGCAAGCACTAGAATGTATGGTGGCTAACTTCGGCAAATGAGAGTGAGAAGAGAAGCAAAGCACGGTCGAGAACTAGAAGTGATCCTGAAACTACTTACGTTCAAGCATCACACAACAACCGTGTTCACTTCCCGGACTCCGCCGGAAAGAGACCATCACGGCTACACATGCGGTTGATGCATTTAATTTAATTTAAGTGTCAAGTTATCTACAACCGAATATTAACAAATTCCCATCTGCCCATAACCGTGGGCAGGGCTTTCTAAAGTTCAAAACCCTGCAGGGGTGTCCCAACTTAGCCCATCACAAGCTCCCACGGTCAACGAAGGATATTCCTTCTCCCTGGAAGACCCGATCAGACTCGGAATCCCGGTTACAAGACATTTCGACAATGGTAAAACAAGACCAGCAAGACCGCCCGATGCGCCGACATCCTGATAGGAGCTACACATATGTCGTTCTTAGGGCAACACCGGATGAACACTACGTACAACTAAAAACAACCCTCAAGTTTCCCAGAGGTGGCGCTGCAAGTGGCTCTATTTCGGACCAACACTTAGACAAGCACTGGCCCGGGGGGGCTTAAAATAAAGATGACCCTTGAGTCTGCAAAACCCAAGGGAAGGTGATAGGTTGTTAGGCAAATGTAAAACCAAGGTTGTGTCAGGACCCCGATTCCAAGTCACATCGATCTAGCCAGTAACACCTCATATCACTTTGCGGCCTCACGCACGGTATTCCCACGGGTGTCGCCTTACCATGGTCGGGACCGTTTGCGCCTTTTGGCTCACGTATATGATAGTGTCGCTAGCATCCATATGACAGAAAACCCGGGCCGACATGACTAGTCGTGAACCCAAAGTGGCACTAGCTTACGGGGACAGGCATACATGAATCAACATCGAGCATGTTGGTCAGCAGCGTGCGAATCCGGGTTGTAGCACTGGGCTAACAGGACTCCGGGAACCAGGGCTGTAGCAGGCTAGGCAGGACTCCGGATGTCACCGCGTGACATTTCCCCAAAGGGACAGACATAGGAACGAAGTGAAACACATGCCGGCCAGTCAAGTGTTTCGGAGTAGTAGTGCTGGGCTAGCAGGACTCCGGTGAACCGGGCTGTAGCGGACTACTATGGCTCATGTAAGCACAAGACTACATTTCCCCATAAGAGAGTCTACCAAGTATAAACAACTAGGTTGTCGGATCCCACACATACCAAGCATTTCAATCATACATACAATATGCTCAATATGTGCAATACAACATGGCATCACAACAAGACTCTACGACTCAGAGTATTTATTCATTAGGCTCCGAGGAGCGAGATATTACAAACATGGGTCTCATGACCCAGCATTCAGAGCATACAAGTCAAAGCACATGCAGAAGCTTAACTTGTCTGAGTACAGACAACAAATAAAAAGGAAGAAGGCTGAGGAGCCTGACTATCTACAAGACCCTCCTAAGGGTACGAGATCGTAACTGAGGTAACAAGCTAAACGTCGAAGTCCACGCGGAACTACTAGCGAGACTGACGTCTCTCTGCAAAAACATAAAATAGGCAAACGTGAGTACAAATGTACCCAGCAAGACTTACATCAGAACTATCTACATATGCATCCATATCAACAAAGGGGGTGGTGGAGTTTAACTGCAGCAAGCCAGCTTTGACTCAGTGGCTAACCTAAACTACGACTGCAAGTAACTCTTTTGAGGTGGCGCACACGAGTCCACAAATTCACCATACCAATACACCACTATGGATCCGCTCCCGTTCCCCTATGAGAACGGCATCCATAGCACTCACGCTTCTCTTGCGCATTTTAGAGTATCCACTTTCACTTGTCTATGAACTATGCAAGGGGTCCAAGTTTCCATATCCAAGGAATCCGTCTATTCAAATAGATAATGATAACCCTGCAGGGGTGTACTTCTTCACACATGCTCTCGCCACTTATCGCCCTGTACACACCATGTACCTCAACAAACTTCGAGCGGAAGCCGGGCGAGGGAGTCGGCCACGACCTAACTAACCACACAAGTCTCTCTTCCAGGTTTATCGCCTATTCGGGTTCCATCCGCAAGGAGATCCGGCCGGGGTGTCTCTTACGGCCCCAAACGATGTGTATAGGGTTCCCAAGCCCACCATCCGGGTGCCACTTGGTACACCGGGCCACTGTGCCTAGTCTGTCCCAAGCCCACCTGTATCGGGTGCCACTTGGTAGACTACTAACACTACCTACAAACACCAGAAACTAGTTGCAACTCCTGGACAGAGATCAGGTTGATTAATAAGTCGAGAGAGCTTGGAGCGCCCGGGGCCCAATGTGTGGTAGTAACTGTTCATGGATCACAAACACAGAACTCAGTTCCTGAGGATGGCTGCAATGAGACAACCCACCATGTACTCCTACATGGCCTCTCACCGCTACCTTTACCAAATCGTGTTCACACACTTAGCTCACACACAGTAGGACGTGTTCACCACATTCCAATTCATCCCCGATGAATCGGACCTGACTCAACTCTAAGCAGTAGAAGGCATGACAAACAAGCATGAATGAGTAGGCACATCAGGGCTCAAACAAATCCTACTCATGCTAGTGGGTTTCATCTATTTACTGTGGCAATGACAGGTCATGCAGAGGAAAGGGGTTCAGCTACCACATCATGTAACAGTTGAAACGATGTTGTCCTCATATAGTAAAAGAGAGCAGGAGCGAGAGAGTGGGATTGTATCGGAATGAACAAGGAGGTTTTGCTTGCCTGGCACTTCTGAAGATTATATAACTCTTCATCGGTGTCATCGAACTCATCGTTGGAACGAACGTCTATCGAGAGGGAACAACCACCGGCAAACACAAAAGGAACCGCAATCAATGCAATGCACATACATATGAATGATATGTCATATTAAGATACTGAATTGACCTAGTGCAACAGTTATCCATATTCATTGAAGTGGAATTCAAACCTATAGCAAATTCCAACTCCAAATCAATTACCATTTATTCCATAATCATGAATTGTCCTATTCAGCGAGGTTAACTTGTTCAAACATGCATGAAAATGGTACAGATGGATTCCTTGAATTTTTCTGATAATTTTCATATATAAATTATTTCATTTGGAGTTATAGATAATTTTCTATGATTTTTAGAAGTTTTGGGCATTTTCTGGAATTAAACAAATCATTTCTGATTTATTTAAAATCCAGAAAAGCATTTATGACCTCATCACTGCATCACTGTGACGTCATCTAGTCAACAGGACGGGTCCAGGTCAAACCCGACATGTGGGGTCGGCACATCAGTGTCTCGGGCTGGTTTGTGTGGATGACAGGTGGGACCGGTCAACATTGACTTGACCAAAGTCAAAGGTGACATGTGGGGTCCACACATATTAGTACTAATCTTAATAGAAAATTAGACTAACCTAATTAGTCACAGGGTCGCACACGTCAGTGGCTCTAGAGGGGTCATTAGTGGGCTCATTAGCAACTAATGATGTCGCCACGTCGACATCGCCGGAGTTCAGCCGGCGGCGACCAAAACCGACGACGGAGACGCTGCGGGATTGAGCTACGGGCGACCAATTGCCTCGCCATTTGCGTCTAATGGCAGCGGTGAGTGCAGCGCATCTTGAAGGGCGGACGCCGGAGGCTGGTATGGCTGGAGTAGGCGGCGGCGAGGAGCTAGGCAGTGGCCGGAGTTCGGGCATGTTTGGTTTGGCACTAGGGGGCACGGCAGATCGAACAGGTGGGTGATGCAGGTTCACAGGAGCGCGGCGAGCACACTGGTGATGCTCGGGCAAGCGGACGAGCTTAGTAGCATGGAGCTCGTCGGCTGTGGTGGCGGCGAGCTTCAGCGGAGGTGGGGAACGGAGCTAGAGCAAAAACGCGAGTAGGAGAGGAGGGGGAGTCGGTTCGTGAGCTCACTGCGGTTGCGGAACGTGTCTCAGCGGGCTCGGGGAAGGGTTGGTGACGGCGTGCGGTCATCGGCGATCTCGGCGGCCGAGAGGTTGAAGACGACGCCATGGTCGTGGGGCGGTGCGTCCGGCGTCCTGCAGGTCGTCCAGGAGGCGTGGGCGACGGTGGCGGAGCTTCCGCGCAACACGGGAAGGCGAGAGGGGGTCGGGGAGCGCGGTGGTTCACGGCGGCGCTTCCATGGCGGCGTTGGCCGTCGCGGAAGAGAGCGAGGGAGAGGAGGGGATGGACATGAGAGAGAGGGAGGGGGCCCGGGGGGAGCGCGTGGCGCCGTCCAGAGGCATCCGGGCGAGCAGGTAGAGAGGAGGTGGAGGCCTCGGGCGCGCAGGCGTCGACACGCCTCTGCCCACTGGCAGAGGTTGAAGACAACCGCTCCAGCCAGTGGGCTGGACCGTCCAGCTATCCGCGCCAGGTAAGTGGCCTAGGTGACTCTCTCTCTGTGTGTGTTTATTTAATTTGTTCTGTTTTTCTATTTTTGCTATTATGTTTTGATTTAGTTCAAAGACCAAATCATTTTTATATAATTCTGAAAAAAAAATTGGGAACTCCCTGAATTAATCCAGTGTCCCTCAATATTTCTCAGAATATTTGGAGCTATCAAAATATTTATAGCAATGTTTTAGAGCCCCAATCAAATACAATATGTGCTAAGGTAAAATCCAAGATGGCTAGGAAAAATGTGCATCACCTCTGGTTGCTGTTTCCAGCATCTACAAAAATCATGAACATTTTTCTAAGACCATTTTGGGTTCTTGGAATTTATTTTAGTTGAACCGTTTGAATTCCATTTGCTGCTAGGGTTTGATCATCCCCATTTCAAGTTTCTGAGAAATTTAAACATGATGCAAGATGATGATGCAATGACAAGCAAGGCCAAAGCTAGGGCTATGACAACTCACCCCCACTAAACAAGAATCTCGACCCGAGATTCAAGACGTGGAGTAAGAAGACAGAGGGGACACAAAGCTAACACGACCTTCACGATCCGACTGCTCTTCTCGAGGATGTTGATTCATTGCTCCAATTGATCTTGACATCTTTGCTATCGAGATCTTTATCCAACATGATGATGACAGAAAGAGACTATCTACCGAAATCGATCTTCTTGAAGATCGAACAACTCATGATCAACTCACGGAATGAGATGTTGAAACATCTCGAGTTGAGACAAGAACACATCGAGAGGGATGGAAGAACAAACGACGAGGTTTGACTTGGTGGGCAACAATCCCACGCTTAAATAGATGGTGAGGGGGTTTCAAGGTAGCGAGGAGTTAAGTTGCCCGTGATACCATAACGAGACATCTTAGGGGAGATGACTCATAGAGTTATTACCTTAAGTGGAAAAAAGAATTACTTTTGATACAAAGATCATTGAAACTCTTTGTACCAGCCTGAGGTAAACACAATCGATCGTTGGAAGGGGTTTGAAAGAATGGCATACTCCGACTAGGATGGATGATGTGGACTACCTTATTGAAGACAACGCAAGGGATGATTTTGCTTGTGCGTGCTCTCAAGAACTTGAGAATTTCCATATTCATCAAGGTTCTACCAACATCCGTGCCGAAGATCCTGGCAACACATCCTACTACCATGATGAATAGTGATGATCAATGCAGATACAAAGGAGGACAACACTTTCTCAGATTTTTCCTTAGCAATGCCAAGAAGCAAATATGGATGATCGACCGAGAGACATTTAGCACTGTGCTTCTAATGTTCTCCTTGATGTGCTAGCATACCCCATTTATAGATATGGTTTGTTATCTAGAACATCAAGTAAAAAGGTCGGACTTCGGGAGCACAAGAATCCATAAGGAACAACTGCCAGAGTAAATCTTACGAAGTTCTTATGGGGAGGTGGCCAACTTCCTCAATCAAGATACTACAATGATAGATCTTCCGGCTGGGTGTGTTGGCCACAACATCCACTTTACCGGGTTACAAAGAGACCAATATTATAGTTCTTGGGGAAACATTCCAACCATCATATCTGCCTGAGATTCAGATCTGGTTGGTGTTAGGATATTCCAGACTCATCATGTCTGAAAGGAAGAATTGCAACACAAATCGATGAGGTGATGTTGCGAGATTCTCGGGAAATGAACTACGGTAGCATGCTCCAAAACATGAGCTGGTTCTGCTAAACACATGTGAACATGTTGTCCCAGACAAGCATGACCACATAGTAGTCTTACAATGAAACACTACCGAGTCCTAGATGGGAACCATCATCGTGGATAACTAAGTCCTTGCATAAGTCATATGACTAGCTCTTATGAAGGAACTTCTTCTCCTTGAACAAATCAGTTAGTGGCTTGGTGTGCTAGGGATACATATAGAATGAAGGTTGCAAGTCTCCAAACCACAATATACTTCGCACATATGCATGACTGACTTGGGATGATTCTAGAGGAAGCAAAACAAACTTTCTCGAATTCACGGTGGCAACTTGCATCGATTGCACGTGAATTTAGAGGAAGTCGCTACTTTGATCCAAACATATGCTTCATGAACGGAACATGAAGGCATTGTTTACAAAGTTTCCAACACTAGCTTAATGTTTAACACGAATCATGGGGGAGACAAGATGCTGCTGATGGGCTCAACAACAACTCATCAAGGTTTCCATCAAGATGGAATTCCACGACTATGTGAACAAGGTGATAACATTGGTCAGACCAAAGGATGTAATGGTGTATGCCCGAGGAATCAACCTCGAGTAAGACAACATTACAAACATCGTTGGTTCTGATTTGATTTGAGGATAGCCCACACTCAAATGAAAGTTTGGACAAGACAATAGATCCATCAACTGATCACGAGGACCAATCAATGAAGATATCATCTTTCTTCAACACACACACACACAAAAGATATCCCTTGACACGAACTAAGTCAGACAAGATTTTATCTTCCAACTCTCCAAGTTGTTGTTTAGCTTAACCAACTAGCTCAGGGGTACCCAACACAGATTCTTGGAGAAGGGGTGGTCACAAGAAACCAACTTGATCACGAACTCAACATAGCGGTCAGGTGACAACCTGGTAACACTTCCGAGTAGACATTCGGAAAATCACGAACCACTGATATGTTATTAAGCTCGGGAACAATCTTGCTTCTCAAGGCAAGACGACATGATCATAAGAGCAAGGTATTCAATCCTAACACAAAGAACAAAGAGTGCACCGGAAATAAGGACTAGGTAGCACAATCAATCTTAGGATGATGATTCAATAACCAACATGCTAAGAATGAGAGTATTGTCCATTAACTACCAAGCAACACGGTAGCTAGGAGTATTGATTTCACACACCACGGTTCACTTGTCGGCATTCCGGTTGCCATAACTCGGGTACCGTGAAATGAACAATGATGGCAAGAAGTATCACTGCGTCAAGATTCATAAGAGATGGTGCAATTCCTATGATATTCTTGACATGAAGATGGTAACACTTCTAGGTAGAACAGAGGAAAAGCTGGATTGGCATTTTGATCTGCGAAATACAATTGCTTTGACCCAATCCTAGATATGGATGAGGTGCTGGAGTTTGTTTCTCCTAGTCATTCTGGAATAGAATGGCTTGACGAACCACAAGAGTAATAGGCATCGATAACACGAGTGCACGACTACTCCTGACTATCAATTGATAGATGAAGGTCAGAATATAACTGAAGGGGGACAACTCAAAGGAACATATAACTTTCTGAGTTGTGGATGCATAGATTAGTATGTCGAACGAGTTCAACATATTTCTTCCGGATAACCCATGCAGAAAGGTAGAGCTGGCAAAATCACAATTATGAATGGAGAACTCATCAAGAGCACTCTTATTGTGATCTTTTGGTTCAACGAACTTCTGCCATAAGCGATTCGTAGTATTTTGAAGAAGGAACTACCACGGACCTCGAGGACTAATGCAAAGGTTACTAATATTCTAAAGGAACTAGCAACAATATCAACACGAAGTGAACAGAGTGATTCTTGGGTCAAGAACACAGGAGTAGAATACCTACTACTAAATGGCATCACAGGATGCTTTCGAGAATGGTGGCCAGAATCATCACACTGGGAACACAAAACATGGCTAGATTACTAGGTGACTCCCTAAAACACCTAGGGTCATAATAATAGCTCCAACATATATGTCGAGTCAACAGAGTACCTCAACTCACCGATTAGTGTGCTTATTCTGACCAAAAAGGACATCAGGAACGGAAAGAAAGGATTTGGAACTGCATTAGACTATTTAATGACCTGGGATGACTCGGACAGCATAACAGCTGTAAATGCTCAAGAAGATTTGAGACATCCTGCAAAATGGTGGCATAACCACTCAACATCACAATATCAAGATTCTGAGGCCAGCTATGAACATATGGAAGTAGTAGGAACTGAACTGAGGCTTGAACTCAACAATCCTAGGCAACTACGGTTTAGTAACACGTCATCCTGAGAGATAGAAGATAAGCCTAGTTCTTAACCCCGTAGAAAAGATAAGATGACTCAGATCAGAAGGTCATGAGGATAAGGAGTAAAAAGAGCCTTACGTTCCCATCCACAATCAATTCCCTTATATAACTAAAGCATTTCTAGACACGACTTCGACCATTTTGGCTTGGTAATCCTACAGGCAGTCAGGCTCTGATACCAAAGTTGTCAGGACCCAGATTCCAAGTCACATCGATCTAGCCGGTAACACCTCATATCACTTTGCGGCCTCACGCATGGTATTCCCACGGGTGTCGCCTTACCATGGCCGGGACCGTTTGTGCCTTTTGGCTCACGTATATGATAGCGTCTCTAGCTTCCATATGACAGAGAACCCGGGCCGACATGACTAGTCGTGAACCCAAAGTGGCACTAGCTTACGGGGACAGGCATACATGAATCAACATCGAGCATGTCGGTCAGCAGCGTGTGAATCCGGGCTGTAGCACCGGGCTAACAGGACTCCGGGAACCCGGGCTGTAGCAGGCTAGGCAGGACTCCGGATGTCACCGCGTGACATTTCCCCGAAGGGACAGACACAGGAACGAAGTGAAACACATGCCGGCCAGTCAAGTGTTCCGGAGCAGTAGTGCTGGGCTAGTAGGACTCCGGTGAACCGGGCTGTAGCGGACTACTATGGCTCATGTAAGCACAAGACTACATTTCCCCATAAGAGAGGCTACCAAGGATAAACAACTACGTTGTCGGATCCCACACATACCAAGCATTTCAATTAAACACACAATATGCTCAATATGTGCAATACAACATGGCATCACAACAAGACTCTACGACTCAGAGTATTTATTCATTAGGCTCTGAGGAGCGAGATATTACAAACATGGGTCTCACGACCCAACATTCAGAGCATACAAGTGAAAGCACATGCGGAAGCTTAAATTGTCTGAGTACAGACAACAAATAAAAATGAAGAAGGCTGAGGAGCCTGACTATCTACAAGACCCTCCCAAGGGTACAAGATGGTAGCTGAGGTAACAAGCTAAACGTAGAAGTCCACGCGGAACTACTAGCGAGACTGACGTCTCTCTACAAAAACATAAAATAGGTAAACGTGAGTACAAATGTACCCGGCAAGACTTACATCAGAACTATCTACATAAGCATCGGTATCAACAAAGGGAGGTGGTGGAGTTTAACTGCAGCAAGCCAGCTTTGACTCAGTGGCTAACCTAAACTACGACTGCAAGTAACTCTTTTGAGGTGGCGCACACGAGTCCACAAATTCACCATACCAATACACCACTATGGATCCGCTCCCGTTACCCTATGAGAACGGCATCCATAGCACTCACGCTTCTCTTGCGCATTTTAGAGTATCCACTTTCACTTGTCTATGAACTATTCAAGGGGTCCAAGTTTTCATATCTGAGGAATCCGGCTATTCGAATAGATAATGATAACCCTGCAGGGGTGTACTTCTTCACACACGCTCTCGCCACTTATCGCCCTGTACACGTTATGTACCTCGACAAACTTCAAGCGGAAGCCGGGCGAGGGAGTCGGCCACGACCTGACTAACCACACAAGTCTCTCGTCCAGGTTTATCGCCGATTCGGGTTCCATACGCAAGGAGATCCGGCCGGGGTGTCGCTTACGGCCCCAAACGATGTATACAGGGTTCCCAAGCCCACCATCCGGGTGCCACTTGGTACACTAGGCCACTGTGCCTAGTCTGTCCCAAGCCCACCTGTATCGGGTGCCACTTGGTAGACTACTAACACTACCTACAAACACCAGAAACTAGTTGCAACTCCTGGACAGAGATCGAGTTGATCAATAAGTCGAGAGGGGTCGAGTTATCGGAACCCAATGTGTGGTAGTAACTGTTCATGGATCACAAACACAGAACTCAGTTCCTGAGGATGGCTGCAATGAGACAACCCACCATGTACTCCTACATGGCCTCTCACTGCTACCTTTACCAAATCGTGTTCACACACTTAGCTCACACACAGTAGGACATGTTCACCACATTCCAATTCATCCTCGATGAATCGGACCTGACTCAACTCTAAGCAGTAGCAGGCATGACAAACAAGCATGAATGAGTACGCACATCAGGGCTCAAACAACTCCTACTCATGCTAGTGGGTTTCATCTATTTACTGTGGCAATGACAGGTCATGCAGAGGAAAGGGGTTCAGCTACCGCAACATGTAACAGTTGAAATGTTGTTGTCCTAATGCAGTAAAAGAGAGCAAGAGCGAGAGAGTGGGATTGTATCGGAATGAACAAGGGGGTTTTGCTTGCCTAGCACTTCTGAAGATGATATAACTCTTTATCGGTGTCGTCGAACTCATCGTCGGAACGAACGTCTACCGAGAGGGAACAACCACCGGGAAACACAAAAGGAACCACAATCAATGCAACGGACATACATATGAATGATATGTCATATTAAGGTACTAAATTGACCTAGTGCAACAGTTAGCCATATTCATTGAAGTGGAATTCAAACCTATAGCAAATTCCAACTCCAAACCAATTACCATTTATTCCATAATCATGAATTGTCCTATTCAGTGAGGTTAACTTGTTCAAACATGCATGAAAATACCATATTCATATTCTTTGATTTTTCTGATAATTTTTCATATATAATTATTTTCATTTGGAGTTATAGATTATTTTCTATGATTTTTTTGAAGTTTTGGGCATTTTCTGAATTAAACAAATCATTTCTGATTTATTTAAAATCCAGAAAAGCATTTATGACCTCATCACTGCATCACTATGACGTCATCCAGTCAACAGGACGGGTCCAGGTCAAACTCGACGTGTGGGGTCGGCACATCAGTGTCTCGGAGCTAGTTTGAGTGGATGACAGGTGGGACCAGTCAACGTTGACTTGACCAAATTCAAAGCTGACACGTGGGGTCCACACATATTAGTACTAATCTTAACAAAAAATTAGACTAACCTAATTAGTTCACAGGGTCCCACATGTCAGTGGCTCTAGAGGGGTCATTAGTGGGCTCATTAGCAACTAATCATGTCGCCACGTCGACATCGCCGGAGTTCGGCCGGCGGCGACCAAAACCGACGATGGAGACGCTGCGGGATTGAGCTACGGGCGACCATTTGCCTCGCCGTTTGCATCTAATAGTAGCGGTGAGTGCGGCCCATCCAGAAGGGCGGACGCTGGAGGCTGGTATGGCCGGAGTAGGCGGCGACGAGGAGCTAGGCGGCGGCCGGAGTTTGGGCAAGTTCGGTTTGGCGCTAGGGGGCACGGCAGATCGAACAGGTGGGTGATGTAGGTTCACAGGAGCGCGGCGAGCACGCTGGTGATGCTCGGGCGAGCGGACGAGCTCAGGAGCATGGAGCTCGTCGGCCGTGGCGGCGGCGAGCTTCGGCGGAGGTGGGGAACGGAGCTAGAGCAAAAACGCGAGCAGGAGAGGAGGGGGAGTCGGTCCGTGAGCTCACTGCGGTTGCAGAACGCGTCTCAGCGAGCTCGGGGAAGGGTTGGTGATGGCGTGCGGTCGTCGGCGATCTCGGCGACCGAGAGGTTGAAGACGACGCCATGGTCGTGGTGGCCGTCGTAGAAGAGAGCGAGGGAGAGGAGGGGATGGAAGCGAGAGAGAGGGAGTGGGCCCAGGGGGAGTGCGTGGCGCCGTCCAGAGGCATCCGGGCGAGCAGGCAGAGAGGAGGTGGAGGCCTCGGGCGTGCAGGCGTCGACACGCCTCTGCCTACTGGCAGAGGTTAAAGACAACCGCTCCAGCCAGTGGGCTGGGCCGTCGAGCTGGCCGCGCCAGGTAAGTGGCCCAGGTGACTCTCTCTCTCTCTGTTTATTTAATTTGTTCTGTTTTTCTATTTTTGCTATTATGTTTTGATTTAGTTCAAAGACCAAATCATTTTTATATAATTCTAAAAATATTTTTTGGGGAACTCCCTGAATTAATCCAGTGTCCTTCAATATTTCTCAGAATATTTGGAGCTGTCAAAATATTTATAGCAATGTTTTGGAGCCCCAATCAAATACAATATGTGTTGAGGTAAAATCCAATATGGCTAGGAAAAATGTGCATCACCTCTGGTTGCTGTTTCCAGCATCAACAAAAATCATGAACATTTTTCTAAGACCATTTTAGGTTCTTGGAATTTATTTTAGTTGAACCTATTTGAATTCCATTTGCTGCTAGGGTTTGATCATCCCCATTTCAAGTTTCTGAGAAAATAAACATGATGCAAGATGATGATGCAATGACAAGCAAGGCCAAAGCTAGGGCTGTGACAGGTTGGGCCTTGCCAGAGGAGTTTTATTCAAGGCGAACTGTCAAGGGGTTCCCATTATAACCCAACCGCGTAAGGAAAGCAAAATCAAGGAACATAACACTGGTATGACGGAAACTAGGGCGGAAAAGTGGAACAAAATACCAGGCATAAGGCCGAGCCATTCCACCCTTTACCAAGTATATAGATGCATTAAAGTAAAATAAGAGATATTGTGATATCCCAACATATCCATGTTCCAACATGGAACAAACTTCATCTTCACCTGCAACTAGCAACGCTATAAGAGGGGCTGAGCAAAAGCGGTAACATAGCCAAACAACGGTTGGCGAGGAAAGGTGGATAGAGACTTGACATGGCAATATGGGAGGCATGATATAGCAAGTGGTAGGTATCGCTGCATAGCAAAAGAGCGATCAACTAACAAGCGAAGATAGAAGTGATTTCGAGGGTATGGTCATCTTGCCTGAGATCCCGCAAGGAAGAAGAACGAGTCCATGAAGAAGAAAAATGGACGTAGTCGAACGGATCCGCACAAACGTGACGTTATCGGAGCTAACCCGAATAAGAAGCAACACCGGAAAAGAAGCAAACAATATAGTAAAACAACCATCACATAAACATGGCATGATGCACAAACAAGTATGATGCATGACCGGTTTAATGAGGCATGGCATGGCAGAATGCACAAACAATCCTACAAATTAAGTGTTGCAACGGGTTGCATATTGACGAACACCACTTCAATTATTTAGTTCGATCTCGTTTATGTTACTCAACAATATTAAATTTGTTTAACATGGCAAGGGGGTGAAGCATAAGAAAACTACCTATCTAGGCAAGTTTAAATGAGGCCGGAACTAACAAACAACAAGTCCAGAAAAATCCTCATGTGCATATTTTAGGTTTGGTAACTGCTTCTGCCCTAACCCAAATTTTAGAGTTGTTAAACATGCAAAGTGAAGCCACCATGTTAAACTAGGCATTTTTCTACCCATTTACATATAAAGATTATTTAAATCCGAGCTACGGTTACTTAGTTATGAATTAAATCATTTTAGCATGTTATTTAAGCAAATTAAAGCAAACAGGAATTTAAACATTTTTAACATGCATGAAAGTTGCAAATTATTAATCTACAAAATTCTAAGCAAGTTTCATATTTTAAGTTTTTTACATGTGATGCATGGTTGGTGAGTTATTAAATGCATGTACTAGAAGGGGTTTTCTGTAAAACTGCCAACTCTGGAATATTGGCAAAATTCGCAGGACCAGGGAAAAAAATATAGCTAGCTGAAACAGAGGCTGGCCCAACATGAGGAAAGAACCAAGAGGGGGCTGGGGCAGCTCACCCATGGGCCAAGCCCAGTCGATCGAAGCAGCAGGCCGGCGGGTCTGGCTGTGTCTTTGCGCTAAGGGCCACGCGGGTGAAGGGCTACGCGGTCAACGCGGTCGGTCGTTCTCTCGATTGGAAGCAGAGGAGGTCACAGGTAGGCAGTGGCGCAGCTGCAGGGGGCTCCGGCGACTGACGACGTGGCAGGGGGTTGAGACGAGGCGGTGGAGCGGTGGTCGGCAGGCGTGGGGATGCAGCGACGAGGTGAGCCGAGCAGAGAGGCATCGGCCCTGGTGCGATGACGACGAGGTAGGCGACGGCTGGGAAATCTCCGGCGCGGGCAAGACGAAACCGGAGGCCAGTGAGGATGGACGGGGAACAAGGCAAAACTCCGGCGCGAGCATAGCGTCTCCGACGGCAGTGGTGGTGGCTTGAAGTCTGCATCCACGGCGGGGTTCCTGCTGGCGGTGGTCTCCAGCGACGTAGTTGGTCGTGAGGACGGACGCGTGAGGCTGTCGTCGAGGAGCTCGGGAGGCTCGGCGGCTTGGTGTCCTTGGCGGCCTCCTACGAAGAGGCAGCAAAGCGAGGTTGGGGAGGTTCGGGACGGCACAAAACGACCGAGGATGACCGGACGGTGGCGGACCAGATCCGCGCAGGTGGCGGGGAAGCTGCTTCGTTCATGGCGCTCGTGCACGGCGTCGCTGCACTGGCGGGAGGAGGAGGCCTCGCCGGGTCCAAGCAGGAAGAATTGGGTGCTGCAGGGGCACACGAGAGACTGCAGGGGAGAAGGAACAATGCAGCGCTGCTGCTGTGGTGGCGCATGGGAAGCAGAGGAGGTTATGCCCGTGGTCGCCGGCGTGGCGAACGGCAACGCAAGGAGACGAGGCCGAGCGCTCCTTCTCGGGCACGAGCGAGGAGGTGGGCCGCGGGCAGAGGAGCTCGTGCTCCTGCAGGATTTGGGCGGCGGCCGTGGTGGTTGGTAGCGAATGGAGGCTGAGGGGATCGAGAAGATGGAGCCTTGGGTGTGCGTGCTTGGACGATGAGATCTGGGAGGATCCCGAGGACAAGTGGCGGCGGCAAAGGGATGGGACAAACCTCCTAGGTTTTAGGGTCAGTCTAGATTAGGATTAGGGTTTTTTATATAGGGAAAGGAAGGGGTGTATGGACCATCTGATTAAAATCGTACGGTTGAGATAAAAATGCTAGGCGAGACCAAAAGAAAAATTGAAGACGTTTTAGGGACATCTGAGAATGATCCGAACCCAACGGTGATGACTGTCCGGGTCGGGTTCGGGGAAGTTTTCGGACGCGCGAGGGGGTTCTCAGAACTGAGCGGAGAGGAGGTCTGACAAAAGGCCACGAAGGCAAGGGGGGTTTGAAGGGCTCAGATAAAAAGAGAGAAGAGAAGGAAAGGCCCGGCAACTGTTTCCGGAGACCGAAAACGTCCGACATTAGACCGGCTATATTGCCACTATAGTTATCCATTGGGGCATCAAACGGAGTCCGAATGCGATGAGGCTTGGCAGGCGGTCTACTGACAACAAAACAACACCGCATGCCAACTTTCATCCCATTCCGAGAACATTTTCGGCCACTTATAAAATAATATTTCGGACATGCCGCGGGTGCAGGCGAGTGTGGTTGGACTCAGAACGGAGAATGGACGGAACTGGGGAAACCCGGACGGATGCAAGTTTCAAAAACATGCAGATGCAATGCGGATGATGACATGATGAAATGCAACACGCAAGCAAATGACATGGTAACACCGGCGAATAACTGGAGGACACCTGGCGCATCGGTCTTGGGGCGTCACAACACTCCACCACTACGAGAGGATCTCGTCCCGAGATCTAGAATGGCACCGGAGAGAAACGGAAGAGGAAGAGAAGAGATAAAACTAAGTTGCTTCTTTGACAAATGAGTGAGACCACGAACCTTGCGAGGTTGAACAAATAGAAAGACATCATACAATGAAGATGATCACAGTTGAAACACTCCATTAGAAAAGAGGAACAAGGAACATTACTAGAACCTTGTAGGTAGAAAGACATAAGAAAAGGGTTGCAATGGATAAGAATTACATACAAGCACCTCGGTTGAAACAAGATGTACATGGAACGATAAGGATCAATTACGACAACACTCCGGTTGGAAAAGGAAGGTAAAGAATATGAACTTGGAAAAATGAAAGCACTTGGACGAGACTCCTGTTAGAAGAGGAATGATAGACACAACACTCCGGTTAAAACAAAATAGAGAGAGAAAAAGAATGATGTAATTTGGACAACACTCGGACTAGAAATGGATGTAATTGAACATGAACTTGACAAGATGAGAAGATACTTGATGAAATCAACAACACACTGCCTCCGGAACTATTGAAAGAATGGCACAAGGGGTAAGAACGATTTCAAACAGCACTCCGGTTGAGAAGGGATGGAAAACTTGATAAGATGAGAGGTCTTGAATAGAGGGCATGACACTCCGGTCAAAAGGATAAGCATGAAAGAACACAATCCTCACAATTCGAGATGATGATTGAAAAGAGCAACATCACAATGCCTCCGGAAGGAAGAATAAAAGATATATCATTGGAATAAAAGAATGGAGAAGAAAAAGCCAACTTCTACCACAACTGATCTTGGAAAGCACCCTTCCAAGAAGGATATGACAGGGTTGTTGGAAAACCAACAACAAAAAGAACAAGCTTGTAGTGGGCTTATGGAGAACATCTCAAAACTATGAGGTGAAATTCTTCCACTAACGAAAAACAATAGATTGGATTGATATGAACTAGGAGACGAGAAACTTATTTCACTGGGAGGATAAATGAAGAACTTGGATCATTTATGAGAACCATAAATAGCAACAATTCTTAGGGAAAGGTTTAGGTGAAATATAACCCAAGATAACTCCAATGAAGAGATTGATGTATTTAAGATACCTCATTCCTGGCAACTTGTCAATCATGAAACATGAAGGAAACTATCAAAATGACATAACACCAGCTCAAAAGATAAGATAGAAAGAATCGCACTTCGGAATGCAAGACGAAGAATGCTTGAACTCCTCAAAACAAGACATGTGTCGAACACCATGTTTAATTTAGAGTATAGCTTGGCGGATCATGACTTCGAGAGAATCTTGAAGAACAAATGAAGAATGAAAATAATCCTTGATGAACCACCATGTAGAACCTCCATGAAGAAACTCCGGTAATAAAAGGATGGCCAAACGAAAGGAAAGAGAAGTTGAAAACACAAGGTGAAGCCTTGTAATGATTAGAAGGAGCTTCACGATGATATAACCGAGAAAAAAATTTGGAACTCGGGGAAAGAAAGATGAACAATTGAAAACGAGAATTTGATTAGCCTCCGGAATAAGGAGTTGAATTTATTCTATGAAACAAGAATAAGAATTACATTATGCTTATCCTTCACCAATTTAAATTGATGACAAGCAACGGATTTGGCATACTACTTATTCTTGTAGGAAGGATTAAGATAGATATAGCGCAAACTTGGGAAGGTCTTCAACGATCCACTGGTAGGATTTGAAAGAACGAATGAATTGATATGAGAACATAGGAAGAGAACTCTTGAACGAACCACCGTAAGAATTGAAAATGAGAGTAGCAAAGGCAAAAATCACCGGGTAGAATTGGAAAACGAATGAAGATACTTGAGTGAATTTAGATACAAGTGAACGAAGAGATCACGAGCTGATTAGAGAATAATTGAATGATGCACCGGTAAAATTGGGAGAACAATAGCTGAAAACTGGAATGAATAATATTTGAAAAGATGGCATTCGGAGGAAAGAAATGGAAACAACTCATGAAATGCCCCGGATGGGTGAAAAGAATTTTTACAATCAAAAACAATTATGAGAGGATGGCATAAAGCTAGAACCATGAATCTTGAAGAGAATGAAACAAGATTTAGAGGACACACTTCTTCAGTCTTCAAAATCCGAGAATGACGACGAGAAACATCACCATGATAATTGATGAGACACCCCGGTAGAATGAAAAGCGAAGAGGTTGAGCCAACAACGAAAAGAGTTTGAAAGATCTTGGGGAAAGACATATGACTGATGATAATTCATTCTTACGTCAAACTTGGAAAAGAATTTGAGAGTAACTCCGTGAAGATTAGAAGAGTCAGGTAAGTTCCTGGGAAAAGACCTGTGGGTTAGGACCCACTCAAAAGAAACACTATTGAAATGGTTTTGAAGAGAGATTGCACCGGTTGATTTAAATGGCTTGAAAGAAATAGCAACTTCAAGATATCTTGAACGGATCAAGAATGGAAATGTGAATCTTCTAAGATATCTTCAACACTCCAGAGCAAATGAATAGCGAGAGGTGAGCGATTAAGAAGTGCACCGGCCTAAGAAAACATTTAAAACGAAGAAAGGATATGATCAACAAAGCTTGAATTGAATCCACTGGAGAAGAAAGAGAACGAAGAATGATGAACTAGTAGAGCATCTTCATGAGAACCATCGGGTAAGAACATTGACTGAATAGAATGGAGAGACTTCCCATCCATAATTAAAATGGATACTTGATTAAGATATATGAGTCCTTGTAGAAAAAAGGTGGGAGGGCGGGAAAAACAAAGGCAACTTAGGGACAGAAGAAACTAACAACGTTGGGAAAACCGAGAGGTGATCGTGCGGATGTTGAAATGATCGGATCCACTTGAAGAGAAACCCGCCGCTTGAAAAGGATTGACATGACAATCTCGATGATCAAGAAGGATTAGTATCCACATAGAAATATGAGAACACCGCTTAGGAAAGGTATGGAATCAACATTTGACTTCGAAACAACTCGAATACCACAACTGAAAACAAAAACAAAGGATTGGCTTGCAGAATAAGCCGGAACAAACATATGATAGAGATTTCATCCGAAGTTTTCGTGGTGGGGCCCACATGGGCTCGATCGTACGACACCATCATGTACAAGGAGGTGCACATGACATACGAAGCGTCCCCGAGTCATCCTAGCCAAGGACTCTTTAAGACACAACGAGACCACTATAAAACCAACCGTGGATAGGCGGACCACTAGACGTTGAACCCCAATTTCATATCATACATCTGTCGGAAAGATATCCTAGGAGCTACTTGAATTCCCACTTATAAACTCCCAAAACTTTCTGGTTATGCAATCCGGTGTTGGGGATACATGGGAAGCATAATATCTCACCCAAAACTAGCAAATCCTACATCCAGCTGTATCCATCCTTCAACACATAACCAAGAAACCTTCGGAAATCATTTACCTCAACCTTCGACAAGCATCCGTTATACAAGTTATGGCAATACTCCCGAACTCCCGCCCCAGTACTGGGTGGCATCGAGGTTATCTCACCAACAACTGCATAAAAGAGATTTTCGATGTCGGTGAAAATTAGGTATTCCAGAACTGCAACGATAAAATTGTGACGACAACACCTCGGAGCTCAACTCCCCGGGACACTGCCACAACCCCTAAATGTCAGGAGGCGCCAAGAGCAATGTTCTCGTCACAAAACCATCGGAACGATTCCAAGATACCCGCGTGATCCTAAAAAAATTCATGAAATTTGAGCAGAGAAGAGTCAAAACTCTACGTCAGGAGGCCTCACCAGAGCGACGAAGGGACTGAGGAGTAAAAAGAATCCTACTCTCCGATATATATAACCCTAAGACTCAAAACTTTTGTTCTAGACTCAACAACGTCGGCTCCTAAGTCGGGGATGGCTCTGATTAACAACTTGTAACACCCACGATGCGGCTATATCTCCCACGTGTCGGAGCACGACTTAGAGGCATAACCACATAGTAGGCATGTCGCAAGAGGGGTAATCTTTACACATCCCATGTACTGAATAAGAGAGGGATAAAGAGTTGGCTTACAATCGCCACTTCATACAATACATAAATATAGCATTACATCATCCAGAATACAATCAAGGTTCGACTACAGAACCTAATAAAGAAAGACAACCCCTAATGCTAGATCCCTGATCGCCCCAACTGGGCTCCACTACTGATCAACTGGAAACGAAACAACACAACAAACACGATCTTCATCGAGCTCCCACTTGAGCTTGGTTGCGTCATCTGCAATGGTTTCATCGACACCTACAACTGTTTGGAAGTATCCGTGAGCCACGAGGACTCAGCAATCTCACACCCGCGAGATCAAGACTATTTAAGCTTATGGGTAGGAAAATGTAGTGAGGTGGAGCTGCAGCAAGCACTAGCATGTATGGTGGCTAACTTATGCAAATGAGAGCGAGAAGAGAAGCAAAGCATGGTCGCGAACTAGAAGTGATCAAGATGTGATCCTGAACTACTTACGTTCAAGCATAACACAAGAACCATGTTCACTTCCCGGACTCCGCCGGAAAGAGACCATCACGACTACACACGCGGTTGATGCATTTTAATTAAGGTAAGTGTCAAGTTCTCTACAACCGGATATTAACAAATTCCCATCTGCCCATAACCGCGGGCACGGCTTTCGAAAGTTCAAAACCCTGCAGGGGTGTCCCAACTTATCCCATCACAAGCTCTCACGGTCAACGAAGGATATTCCTTCTCCCAGGAAGACCCGATCAGACTCGGAGTCCCGGTTACAAGACATTTCGACAATGGTAAAACAAGACCAGCAAGACCGCCCGATGCGCCGACACCCCAGGAGGAGCTACACATATCTCGTTCTCAGCGCAACACCGGATGAACACTACATACAACTAAAAGCAGCCCTCAAGTTTCCCCGAGGTGGCGCTGCAAGTGGCTCTGTTTTGGACCAACACTTAGACAAGCACTGGCCCAGGGGGCTTAAAATAAAGATGACCCTTGAGTCTGCAGAACCCAAGGGAAGGTGATAGGTTGTTAGGCAAATTTAAAACCAAGGTTGGGCCTTGCTGGAGGAGTTTTATTCAAAGCAAACTGTCAAGGGGTTCCCATTATAACCCAACCGTGTAAGGAACACAAAATCAAGGAACATAACACCGGAATGACGGAAACTAGGGCGGCAAGAGTGGAACAAAACACCAGGCATAAGGCCGAGCCTTCCACCCTTTACCAAGTATATAGATGCATTAAAGTAAAATAAGAGATATTGTGATATCCCAATATATCCATGTTCCAACATGGAACAAACTTCATCTTCACCTGCAACTAGCAACGCTATAAGAGGGGCTGAGCAAAAGCGGTAACATAGCCAAACAACGGTTTGCTAGGAAAGGTGGGTTAGAGACTTGACATGGCAATATGGGAGGCATGATATAGCAAGTGGTAGGTATCGTGGCATAGCAAAAGAGCGATCAACTAGCAAGCAAAGATAGAAGTGATTTCAAGGGTATGGTCATCTTGCCTGAGATCCCGCAAGGAAGAAGAACGAGTCCATGAAGAAGACAAACGGACGTAGTCGAACGGATCCTCACAAACGTGACGTTATAGGAGCTAACCCTAAGAAGCAACACCGGAAAGAGGCAAACAACATAGTAAACAACCATCACATAAACATGGCATGATGCACAACCAAGTATGATGCCTGACCGGTTTAATGAAGCATGGCATGGCAAAGTGCACAAACAATCCTACAAATTAAGTGGAGCTCAATATGCAACGGGTTGCATATTGAGGGAACACCACTTCAATTATTTAGTTCGATCTCGTTTATTTACTCAACAATATTAAATGTTGTTTAACATGGCAAGGGGGTGAAGCATAAGAAAACTACCTATATATGCAAGTTGAAATGAGGCCGGAACAACAAACAACAAGTCCAGAAAAATCCTCATGTGCATATTTTAGGTTTGGAACTATTCTGCCCTAAACCAAATTTTAGAGTTGTTAAACATGCAAAGTGAAGCCAGCATGTTAACAGAGGCATTTTTCTACCCCATTTACATATAAAGATTATTTAAATCTGAGCTACAGTTAATTAGTTATGAATTAAATCATTTTAGCACGTTATTTAAGCAAATTAAAGCAAACATCAATTTAAACATTTTTAACATGCATGAAAGTTGCAAATTATTAATCTACACAAAATTCTAAGCAAGTTTCATATATTAATTTTTTCATGTGATGCATGGTTGGTGAGTTATTAAATGCATGTACTAGAAGGGGTTTTCTGTAAAACTGTCAACTCTGGAATATTGGCAAAATTCGCAGGACCAGAGAAAAAAATATAGCGGCCCGAAACAGAGGCTGCCCCAACATGAGGAAACAAAACAAGAGGGGGGCTGGGGCAGCTCACCCATGGGCCAAGCCCAGTCGATGGAAGCAGCAGGCCGGTGGGTCTGGCTGTGTCTTTGCGCTGAGGGCCACGCGGGTGAAGGGCTACGCGGTCAACGCGGTCGGTCGTTCTCTCGATTGGAAGTAGAGGAGGTCGCATGCAGGTAGTGGCGCAGCTGCAGGGTGCTCCGGCGACTGATGGCGCGGCAGAGGGGGTGAAGACGAGGCAATGGAGCGGCGTTGATCCGGTGGCCGGCAGGCGTGGGGATGCAGCAACGAGGTGAGCCGAGCAGAGATGCGTCGGCCTTGGCGCGATGATGACGAGGTAGGAGACGACTGGGAAATCTCGGCGCGGGCGAGCCGA
>NC_053025.1:573011121-573088816 GCF_003073215.2 Triticum urartu | reverse complement strand
TCGTCCTCGAGTAGGTAAATGATAAAAACAGAATTTTTGATGCGGAGTGCTACTTGGCATAATTTTAATGCAATTCTTCTTAATTTTGGTATGAATATTCAGATCTGAAAGATTCAAGACAAAAGTTCATATTGACATAGAAAACCCCGATGACATACTTCAAGCATACTAACAAAGCAATTATGTCTTCTCAAAATAACATGGCTAAAGAAAGTTATCCCTACAAAATCATATAGTCTGGCTATGCTCTATCTTCACCACACAAAATATTTAAATCATGCACAACCCCGATGACAAGCCAAGCAATTGTTTCATACTTTTGGTGTTCTCAAACTTTTTCAATCTTCACGCAATACATGAGCGTGAGCCACGGATATAGCACTATAGGTGGAATAGAGTGGTGGTTGTGGAGAAGACAAAAAGGGGAAGATAGTCTCACATAAACTAGGCGTAGCAACGGGCTATGGAGATGCCCATCAATAGATATCAATGTGAGTGAGTAGGGATTGCCATGCAACAGATGCATTAGAGCTATAAGTATATGAAAGCTAAAAAAACTAAGTGGGTGTGCATCCAACTTTCTTGCTCATGAATACCTAGGGCAATTTTGAGGAAGCCCATCATTGGAATATACAAGCCAAGTTCTATAATGAGAAAATCCCACTAGTATATGAAAGTGATAACATGAGAGACTCTCTACTATGCAGATCATGGTGCTACTTTGAAGCACAAGTGTGGTAAAAGGATAGTAACATTGTCCCTTCTCTCTTTTTCTCTCATTTTTTATTTGGGACTTTTCTCTTTTCTTTTTTATGGCCTTTTTTTTTCTTTTCTACAGTCCGGAGTCTCATCCCGACTTGTGGGGGAATCATTGTCTCCATCATCCTTTCCTCACTTGGGACAATGCTCTAATAATGATGATCATCACACATTTATTTTTCTTACAACTCAATAATTACAACTCGATACTTAGAACAAGATATGACTCTATATGAATGCCTCCGGCGGTGTACCGGAATATGCAATGATGCATGAGTGACAAGTATGAAAGAATTATGAACAGTGGCTTTGCCCCAAAAACTATGTCAACTACATGATCATGCTAAGCAATATGACAATGATGGAGTGTGTCATAAACGGAACGGTGGAAAGTTGCATGGAAATATATCTCGGTATGGCTATGGAAATGCCATAATAGGCAGGTATGGTGGCTGTTTTGAGGAAGGTATATGGTGGGTGTATGATACCGTCGAAAGGTGCGCGGTATTAGAGAGGCTAGCAAAGGTGGAAGGGTGAGAGTGCGTATAATCCATGGACTCAACATTAGTCATAAAGAACTCATATACTTATTGCAAAAATCTACAAGTTATCGAAGCAAAGTATTACGTGCATGCTCCTAGGGGGATAGATTGGTAGGAAAAGACCATCGCTCGTCCCCGACCGCCACTCATAAGGAAGACAATCAATAAATAAATCATGCTCCGACTTCATCACATAACGGTTCATCATATGTGCATGCTACGAGAATCACAAGCTTAAACACAAGTATTTCTAAAATTCACAACTACTCGACTAGCATGACTTTAATATCACCATCTCCATGTCTCAAAACAATTATCAAGTCTCAAACTTATCATAGTATTCAACACACTCATAAGAGAATTTTTATTATTAATCTTGCATACCAAGCATATTAGGATTTTAAGAAAATTACCATGCTATTTAAGACTCTCAAAATAATCTAAGTGAAGCATGAGAGATCAATAGTTTCTATAAAACAAATCCACCACCGTGCTCTAAAAGATATAAGTGAAGCACTAGAGCAAAATTATATAACTCAAAAGATATAAGCGAAGCACATAGATTATTCTAACAAATTCCAAATCATGTATGGCTCTCTCAAAAGGTGTGTACAGAAAGGATGATTGTGGTAAACTAATAATCAAAGACTCAAATCATACAATACGCTCCAAGCAAAACACATATCATGTGGTAAATAAAAATATAGCTCCAAGTAAAGTTACCGATAGAAGTAGACAAAAGAGGGGATGCCTTCCGGGGCATCCCCAAGATTTGGCTTTTAGGTGTCCTTAGATTATCTTTGGGGTGCCATGGGCATCCCCAAGCTTAGGCTCTTGCCAATCCTTTTTCCATAATCCATCAAATCTTTACCCAAAACTTGAAAACTTCACAACACAAAACTTAAAGTAGAAAATCTCGTGAGCTCCGTTAGCGAAAGAAAACAAAAGACCACTTCAAGGTACTGTAATGAACTCATTCTTTATTTATATGGGTGTTATACCTACTGTATTCCAACTTCTCTATGGTTTGTAAACTATTTTACTAGCCATAGATTCATCAAAATAAGCAAACAACACGAAAAACAGAATCTGTCAAAAACAGAACAGTCTGTAGTAATCTGTAGCTAGCGCAAGATCTGGAACCCCAAAAATTCTAAAATAAATTTCTGGACGTGAGGAATTTATCTATTAATCATCTGCAAAAATAATTAACTAAATATCACTTTTCAAATAAAAATGACAGCAGTTCTCGTGAGCGCTAAAGTTTCTGTTTTTTACAGCAAGTTCAACAAGACTTTCCCCAAGTCTTCCCAACGGTTCTACTGGGCACAAACACTAATTAAACACAAAAAACACAACCAAAACAGAGGCTAGATAAATTATTTATTTATTACTAAACAGGAGCAAAAAGCAAGGAATAAAAATAAAATTGGGTTGCCTCCCAACAAGCGCTATCGTTTAACGCCCCTAGCTAGGCATAACAAGCAAGAATAGATCTAGGTATTGCCATCTTTGGTATTAGGAAAGAAAAGAGCAAACTTGCTATCTATAGAATTAATCCTTCTATTTTGATAAAGCACATGGCTATTGATGGTAGAAGAAAGATTAAGTATGTTACGGAAGTTTGTATCTAGGCTAGCCTTTATCTCTTTAATAGATTCATTTTGATAAGAGAGCAAAAGAGATGTAGATTCAACTTTCTCATTCATGGGGTGGACAAATATAGTTTTCATTTTTTCATAAGTGTCTACGACATCCCCTTCAAGGAAACCTTCTTCAAATATAAAATCTAGGACATTCTTAAAAGAAGAAGGAAGGGCAATATAAAAGATTTTTAGGTAAACTTCAATTTGATATTGAGGAACATAGCTGGCCCTGATCCTTAATAGCCTATACCAAGCATCTTTCAAAGATTCATCAAGTAAATAACGAAAAATTCCAGAATCATCTTCATCAAAATTATTAAGACTCTCATTGATAACTCCAGTAGGTTTTTCCATAGTATCCTTATTTATAAGTTTAGCGAGGATAGAGGGGTTGTCCAAAGTACTAAAGCTCTGGAGAGAACCCCCAACCCTTTTTGATTCAGACATAGCGGAAGAAAGGCAAGCGGAAAGAGAAGAAGGATAGAGAGAGAGAGGGCCAATAAAATGGAAAGGGTGAATTGGGGGGAGAGGAAAACGAGAGGCAAATGGCAAATAATGTAATGCGGGAGATAAGGGTATGTGATGGGTACTTGGTATGTTGACTTTTGCGTAGACCTCCCCGGCAACGGCGCCAGAAATCCTTCTTGCTACCTCTTTTAGCACTGTGTTGGTTTTCCCCAAAGAGGAAGGGATGATGCAACAAAGTAGTGTAAGTATTTCCCTCAGTTTTTGAGAACCAAGGTATCAATCCAGTAGGAGGCTACACGCAAGTCCCTTGTACCTGCACAAAACAAATAAATCCTCTCAACCAACGCAAATAGGGGTTGTCAATCCCTATAGGGCCACTTACGAGAGTGAGATCTGATAGATATGATAAGATAATATTTTTGGTATTTTTATGATAAAGATGCAAAGTAAAATAAAGGAAAAATAAATAGCAAAGTAAATAACTAAGTAGTAGGAGATTGATATGATAAAGATAGACCCCGGGGCCATAGGTTTCACTAGTGGCTTCTCTCGAGAGCATAAGTATTCTACGGTGGGTGAACAAATTACTGTTGAGCAATTGACAGAATTGAGCATAGTTATGAGAATATCTAGGTATGATCATGTATATAGGCATCATGTCCGAGACAAGTAGACCGACTCCTGCCTGCATCTACTACTATTACTCCACTCATCGACCGCTATCCAGCATGCATCTAGAGTATTAAGTAAAAACAGAGTAACACCTTAAGAAATATGACATGATGTAGAGGGATAGACTCATGCAATATGAAGAAAACCCCATCTTGTTATCCTCGATGGCAACAATACAATACGTGCCTTGCTGCCCTTACTGTCACCGGGAAAGGACACCGCAAGATTGAACCCAAAGCTAAGCACTCTCCCATTGCAAGAAAGATCAATCTAGTAGGCCAAACCAAACTGATAATTCGAAGAGACTTGCAAAGATAACTAATCGTACATAAAAGAATTTAGAGAAGATTCAAATATTATTCATAGATAGACTTGATCATAAACCCACAATTCATCGGTCTCAACAAACACACCGCAAAAATAAGACTACATCGAATAGATCTCCACAAGAGAGGGGGAGAACATTGTATTGAGATCCAAAAAGAGAGAAGAAGCCATCTAGCTACTAACTATGGACCCGTAGGTCTGAAGTAAACTACTCATACTTCATCGAAGAGGCTATGGTGTTGATGTAGAAGCCCTCCGTGATCGATGCCCCCTCCGGCGGAGCTCCGGAACAGGCCCCAAGATGGGATCTCGTGGATGCAGAAAGTTACCGCGGTGGAATTAGGGTTTTGGCTCCGTATCTGATCGTTTGGGGGTACGTGGGTATATATAGGAGGAAGAAGTACGTCGGTGGAGCAACAGGAGGCCCACGAGGGTGGAGGGCACGCCTGGGGGGGGGGCAGGCGCGCCCCCTACTGTTGATTGGCTTGACGTAGGGTCCAAGTCTCCTGAGTTGTATTCGGTGAGAAAATCATGTTCCCGAAGGTTTCATTCTGTTTGGAGTCCGTTTGATATTCCTTTTCTTCGAAACCCTAAAACAGGCAAAAACAACAATTCTGGGTTGGGCCTCCGGTTAATAGGTTAGTCCCAAAAATAATATAAAAGTGGATAATAAAGCCCGATAATGTACAAAACAGTAGATAATATAGCATGGAGCAATCAAAAATTATAGATATGTTGGAGATGTATCAGGCGTCGGTGGGGCGGCTCCGGGGTGTGTGGACGAAGCGTCTCCGGTGGGGAGCATGAATGAGCCGCTGCAGATGCTTGACGGTTGAAGAGAGTACCAGCGAAGCAGATCCGGCGCCGTGGACAAGGCCGACACTGAATGGGCTGTGGTACAATGGTGGATGAGCAGTCTACTTGTTTCAAGGGGAGGTGGGTGGGGTAGATGCGGCTGCAGAAGCAGATCCAGCAAGGTGGACGCCGCTGGCAGTGAATGGGCTATGGTACGCCGGTGGATGAGCAGTCTAGGGTTTTGAGAGGGAAGGGGAGAAAGGGCGATGAAGTACGGACGACGTGATGTAAGATGCTCTGGTGCTGTGGGGTTAGTCGTTTTTGCGGGAGGGGGAGAGGAAATGGGGGTGCCGTGTAGTAGGGGAACCGGAAGTTACCAAAGCAGCCCCGACCTATCATGTAGATGAGGGCGGTATTGTAACTGTTGGTCTCCATGCACCAAGGACAAAAGGGGGATTTCACATGCTAAAGACTAAGGTGACAGAAATTTTAGAGGGAGGCGGGAGATTTTGCCGCCCGCGGGATCGTTCGTATCCAGTTTCAACTAATTTTGGACTGTGCTAGCGGGAAGGTCATGCTAGACTATGTACACGGGGCACACGTCAGCAGTTAATAACTGGTGTGAAGTCCACCCCAGAAAAAAAGACAATAACTCGGGATGATGCGCCGATAACTTGGACGTTCACACGGGCGCGGCCAATCGTACGTGTGTAGTGGCGCATTTACAAAAAAAGGGATCAAACGCTCAACCTATGTATTTCTCGTGTAAATAGATAATTTAGTGCCATTGGTTATTTACTTTAAACATAATGCATTGACGTGTTAGTGTAGAGGCGCACAAAAAGAAATGGATATTGTAGTCAGTTACTTAAAAGTGTTACCTCATATGATTACATAGCCTCCATTTCATAAATTGCGTACCCGTTGAATTCATATATGAATATTACATATATTACTTCAAAATAGAAACTTAAATCATCCAAGACTAATGAATTTGAATGCAAGAGTAACAATGGTGCATGTACATGATAGCTACATTGGTTGTTTGAAGAAACATCACTATAACTTTGGCATGCATAACTGAAAAGGATTATTTAAATAGAAAAAATGTGATATGTGAGTGTCCAATCTTTATAGTGTTGAATCGATATTGTACCTTTGGCCACGATACGAAGTAGATATTGACTTATGTTCAAGCGATGCACGTCCACGATCGCTAGATAGTGATACGTGAATGAATTGTTCAATCTCTCTCACACGCATACATATCTCATTTCCCTGTGGGCATCAGAATCACACATGCGCACTTTGTGTATTTCTCTCCCCCCGTCAGGGTTAAATTCGTCTTTTTACCCCATCCTACAAGTCTCTCACACAGAAACACACACGCTCTCTATGTCTAACACGCCCACCCCTTTAATTCTGCCCACCCACATCCACTAATGTATCAAAGTATAATAATGTCTCTCACACATATGCTATCTACCTATCCCTTAATATAGCTAGATATGTGTCACACAAACTCCTTCTCCCTACTAGCAAGATGCCCATGCATTGCATGGAACATCAAGATGCATTTGTATGAGAAGTTTATCTTGTGGGAGAAAAGGATGAATGAGGGAATGCCTTATTTGCAAATGCGGAGAGGGGTGTGGGTATCTTTTTGCAAAATTGCCATAGTTTCCTTCCTATCCGTCGGATATAAATCGGATGGCCTATATTGCAGGATGGCAGGAACACCATCATCACCAACTCTATTTTTTATAAGAGTAGAGATATGTGAGTGTCACTGCCCCCAACACACACCACACTTCCCAACACCGAAGGAGTAGGGTGACACCTCGATCTTGATACTAATCTATCGACTGGCTTCTCTCTCAAACATACACACACACACTACCCGGCACCGAAGGAGTAGGGTGGCACATCGATCTTGATAATAATCTATCTACTCCTCTTTCAAACACACACACACACACACACACTCGCTAGCTGTGCCTCTGTGCCTACCGCGCACACTCTCAATACGTCTTTCTCTCCCTCCCCCCCAACAATGACAGCAGAAGGGTGACAACTCGATCTGATTATAATCTGTCAATTGGTTTCTCTCTCAAACATTGTGTCTCGGTGCCTTGCTCGATAGCCCCCTCGATATGTAGACTTCTCGCGCGCGCACAGCTGTAGTGACGATGATGCTGAACCAAGTGTGCCTTGTTTTTACCGGCCTCATGTGATAGTTTTCACCCTGTTTTTTGTTAATTAACAAGGAAACCTTTTATTTGTTACTACTAGTGAATCTGAAATCATTCAGGCAGACATAAAATATATCACTTCAACCCAATTATCGCAGCAACTATTTCAAAAGAAATTAGCTAGCTGCCCATGCGTTGCACGGAACATCAAGATGCATTTGTATGAGTAGTTTATCTTGTGAGAGAAAAGGTTGAATGAGGGAAGGCCTTATTTGCGAACGTGGAGAGACGTGTGGGTATATTTTTGCAAAATTGCCATAGTTTCTTTCCTATCCGTTAGATATAAATCAGATGGCCTATATTGCAGGATGGCACGCACACCATCATCACCAACTCTGTTTTCTACTCCCTCCGTCCGAAAATACTTCTCATCAAAATGGATAAAAAGAGATGTATCTAAAACTAAAATACGTCTAGATACATTTCCTTTTATCCATTTTGATGACAAGTATTTCCGGACGGAGGGAGTATTTGTCTTTATAGAGATTTCAACAAGTGACTATGACCGGACCTTACCAACATACTCAAAAGAGTAGTCCATAATTTTGATGTTACCCTCTTTTCTTGGCGGTGCAGTGCCATCTGGATACCTCATAAATAAATCAAGGACAAATATGACCCCTTCCTGAAAACACATACGGAGCAAAATGAGTGAATCTACACTCTAAAATATGTCTACATACACATCCGTATGTGGTAGTCCATTTGAAATCTGAAAAAGACAAATATTTAGGAATGAATGGAGTATATATAAGAGTAGACATGGAGATATATCTCCAGCATGGTCCACAACAAAAATGTGCTGGGCTGGTTAGCGCCGGATGCTCGCAATTTGATGACATGAGTTCGAATTCTGTCTTTTAACTTTATATTTTTATATTATATATTACTCTACTTATTTATTATATACTTATTTCGCTACTGTACTGACAGTGGAACGCACAGAGTACTTAGAATACAAGATTAAGGATGGACTTGTTTCTTTTTAACTTTCTGTACGAAGCTGTAGCCACCCTGCAAGTCACGTCTACACTGTACATGCAATTGACTTTTTATAGAGGGACGATCATACAGGCAATTAACTCAAATGGATTGGATTTCACTCTATTATTTCCAGCATAAAGAGCATCTCCAACGGCAGCCGACAAATTTCCTCCCGCTTCCTTAAGCGGAGGACGACATCAAATGCCAGCGACATACATTTTTACAACTCTAACCAACCAGATGAAATTCGTGCAAACACGGATTGATTTCATATAAGCATGAAGGATTTTGTATAAAAAGCCGGATCTTCATATAAACATGATGGATTTCATTACATTTACATGAACTAAGAGGTGCCAATCCGGCTCTCTTGTATAATTAATACTCCCTCCGTCCGGAAATACTTGTCCTAGAAATGGATGTATCTAGACTTATTTTAGTTCTAAATGGCCGCCCGCGGATCCCTTTGTCTTCCTCATGTCTGTCAGACACTTGCGGGGTCGACGAAGGTCCTCGGAAGAGACGAAGCAGCAAAAAAACCACCTGAATCCGCGGTTGTCGCCTCGGTGGTGGCCTCCATGGGTCCCAAGTGGTGGCAGCCTCCCGTGTTCTACTTCTCCTCGATGATGGCGGCGGACACGGAGAAGCTGGCCACCGACTCGTTGCTCTCCACGCACCCGGCTTCTGTCTCTTCCTGCATGGCGCTGCTGCAGGCACAGGAGGCGCGCCCACAGACACGGGAGGCGCGACCACCGCAGACACTGGTGGCGCGGTACGACGCGACAGCGACGACGCCCGTACCGGCGTGCTCGCCGCTGTGCCGGCGTGGAGCAACTCGCCACTCCTCATCGAGCTGAACTAGAGAGGTGAGTTGCTGAACCACGCGCCTGCATGGGGCGGCAACTGGCTCCGTCGGGCCAAGCAAGGTTGGTGAAGCACCGAGCGGCCTCGCCCGTATCCAGAGGGCTTGGCGGGCCACCTAGCCAGGTAATATGCCAGAGAACGGCTCATCGGAAGCCATCAGAAGAGTGGAGAAAATGGTGAAGGAGGAGATGGGGGAGCGGCAGAGGGGTGCGATTCTTGCCCGCTGTCTGTCTGGCCTCGTGTAAATAGAGGGCGGACGGTAGGAGCTTGGCCGGCGTCTAGCCTCGTTTAAACTGAGGGCGGATGGGAGGAGCTCGGCCGGTGTTGCGTTTAATTCCGACCCGCTCATGAACAGACGTTTGGCCGGAGTAGGATTCTCGGTTTGCATGCGGGTTTAACGGAGGGGTTTAATGGAGGCGCTGGGCGTGCAGCGGGTGGCGCAGTACTATTCGATTTGACAGCAGTAATGAGCCGTCAAATCACAAAGGCCCTCACCTCTCGTGAAACCGACCGAGCTAGATTGCCCTGCCCTCTAGCCTTTAAAAAAATGTATATACTCCACTTTTTTACAGTAGTAGTATCGATGGATTGCGCCATGGAGCAAAACTTGAAATTAAAAAAAAGTGGTACATATAGAGAGCGCTCGTCGCCAAATTATGCATATAGTACTATTAAAAAGGCTTGTCACAATAATGATGTCCAGCACAAGTGCACAACCCACCCCTCAAATAAAACTAAGCACCCTGAAATTCTTTGACAAAACTAAGCACCCTGAAATTCTTTGACAACTAAACTGCTGGCTATATGATGTTGGCCATATATATTGTACGTATATAATGTGAAGAAACGAGTGGTAGTACTATACCAACTAAAAGATGAAATGTAAGAAATACTCGTATGTACGTACTGAAGAGTTAAAGTAACAAGAAGAAACATAACATAGTTCTACTGGGGGCTCAGCACAACACACCTCTCAAATTAAATTAAGCACACCTGAAATTAACTTTGCAACTATTCCGGTAGACACTGCATTAGAACCACCATGAGCAACAACACTGCCACCTTACTCGGAGTCCTCGTCCACGTCCTCGACTTCGTCCTTGTCCCTCTTCCGCTTGGCCGATACTTCTTTGCTTGAACTGCACACTTGGCTGTTGCTCTTCATCCAACCCTTGTATATATTGAAGCAAAGGTAGCCATCCATTGCAGCGTAGTGGATGTGGTCTATATCAAGTACATTCCTGTCGGGTGGTAGGTGCGACATATGCCAATGGGTGGCTTATCATTGTGGGAGCCAGTAAGACGTCGCCGGTGCCTGGAAGCGGGATGAGGCGAAGACATGCATGCCGGCGAATCTTACCCAGCTTTGGGGCTCTCTGTGGAGATAACACCCCTACTGCTGCTCTGCGGGGTCTCCGCATGATCACTAGATGAACGAGTGGCTACAAGATGCTCCTTGAGCTGTTTTGCGAGAAGAAGAAGGGCACGGCTAGCTCTCCTCTCCTCTCTATGTGGTTTCTAAAACTAGCACCGATCCACCCTTTGCATGGGTGCCCCGGGGGGTTTATATAGGCTCACCCCCAAGGGTACAATGGTAATCCGGCTGGGCGTGGGCCCCAGCCGTCTGTGTCTATGCTCGCTGGCTTCTGCGCCGGCTGCTGGGACCCGCCGGCTGCCGGCTCCTTGGTCGACAGGCAGGCCCCACCGTCCAGGGCCTTGTCGGTGGCTGGTTACTGTTGCCTCAACCTGGTGACGAGGGCTTCGCCGAGGTGGGCGTGGCTACAGTGCCGCCGCCCGGCGGGCGATCGCTGTAGCCTCACCGCGTCTTGTCTCCTTAATTGGGCGTCTCCTTCGAGGGAGGAGGCAAGCCGGCTGTGGGGAGCCGGCCCCGTCTCGGGCCGACTGGGGGAGGCCTCGCCGCCTTCGGGTGTCTCTCTGCCTGAAGGCGCCCACCACCCATGGGCCGCGCTGGCAGCCCGTCGTGGGTGACATCTAGGTGAACATGGCAACACTGCCGCACCGGACGGGTCATGGCCACCCCGTACGACGCACTGTGCCAGGTGTGCTTCGGGATTCGGGGGCGGCAGGCTTTACTGTAGCCACGCCCCGTCACATCGCCGTTATGTGGATGCAGACTTCGAGGGTACGATCTTGACCGCTTTGTGGGAGCCGGCCTCTTGAAGTCGGCCTTCTCGTGGCCGGCTTCTCGGAGCCGGCCCTCCTGCGGCTTTCTTCATGAGGGCTAAAGCCGGGTCGCCTTCCGATAGTCGGCCTGGGAGACAGCCGGCAAGGGTAAGGCGGCCCCACGTCTTGGATTCTTGAGGGCTGGATCGGCTCGTAATTTTTTCAGAAGGGCCAGGGGGAGCCGGCTAGGCTACGCGTGGTCATTTACTCCGACAGTAGTCCCCGAAGCTGATCGAGCTTCGAGGCTGACAAAGGGACGAGAAGCTTGGTCAGCTTCCTATCCTGAGGAGCCGGCTTTGCTTATGCGCGCCGTCTTTGGAAAGCTCCGTTTCTCATAGGCGGGAACGTGGGTCGGCCTGCGAGCTGACCGCGCGCCATCCCGCGGGCCACGTGGCAAGGAAAACCTGCCAACGCACGCGCGCGATGGGACGCCGCCACAGGCCCGGGCCCGCCACTCCTAGGCCTCGGCCCGAGCGTGGATCTTCTGCGGCCCACACGGACCGCTCGCCTTCCCGCGGCGGTTTTATTACGCCATCAGGGCGTAATAATCGTGGGACGTGGGGGAGTGGGCGCAGTTGATCCCACGTTCCCCCACACCACGCCTCCTCGGCTCCGCCGCGCGGGTCTATAAGTAGGGGGAGGAGGGGGAGCGGCAGAGGCTCGCACGCTGTCCCTCGCTCTGCCCCTTCTCACCTTCCTTCTTCTTCCCTTCGCCGCCGCAGCAACCCATTGCCGCGCCGCTCCGCCGTCGGACCTCTCGGTTCCTTTGGTCCCGCCGTAGCGGGGTCATGCGCGTCTCCACCATCGCATCGTATTGTTCCTCGCCGCGTCGTTCCCATGGCGTTGTCGAGCTCGTGGGATGGCTCCAACATCCACGAGGACCACGTTGAGTTCCTCCGCCGGACGCGGCGTCTGCCGGGCGAGAACTACGTGCGGGTTCGTCAGGCGCCGGCGAGGGAGATTTCGCCGGCACCGGAGGAGGGCGAGCGGGTAATCTTCCGCTCGCACTGCCTGCGCGGCTTCGGCCTCCCGGCGAGCAGATTCCTTTGAGCTTTTCTTGAATTTTACCACATCCAGCCGCATCACCTCACGCCCAACGCAGTGATGCTGCTGTCGGCTTTCGTCACCTTGTGCGAGGGCTTTCTTGGGGTTCTCCCCACTCTCGAGCTCTGGGGAGAATTCTTCCAGAGCAAGCTCGGCACCGTTGTCGCGGGCGTGCCCGCCCCCTGCGGAGCCTTCATTGCCATGAGGCGGATGGGTGAGAACAATTCGTTCCCGCCCATCCCACTGATCCAGTCGGTGAAGCTCTGGCAGAAGTCCTACTTTTACGTGAAGAACGTCGCCCAGCAAGGCGACTACGTCAACCTGCCGGCCTACGTAGCCGGCCCGCCGGCTGGGAGGCAACCCTCGTGGAGCTACCGGGCCAGGTCGTTGTCTCAGGCCGGGAACGCAGCCGTCTCCCGGCTCCGGGTGATGATCCAGTCGGAGGGCCTGACCGGAGCCGACCTGGTGGCCACCTTCATGGAGCGCCGAGTACTTCCGCTCCAAGGCCGGCCTCACATGATTTTCCAGATGAGCGGCCGCTTCGACCCGTGCCGGCTGAGCACCAGGGAGATGCCTCATGCCAAGGTGTCTTACATGGTGAACTACATCTCCAACTGCAAGCTCGCCGAGGATTGACGATACGGCAAGGGGTCGTATTCTCGCGCCAACCCTCCGCCTACCGTGAGTTTTTCTTCTTTTTTTGTAGCCGGCCTCATGATGGCCGACTTCTGATCAATTTGTTTGCCCTTAGCAGAACCCTCTTCTTCCGCCGACGGCCGGGGCCGCAGGGGTAGAGCGCCAGCTCCTCCCCGACCGCACGGTGGACGACGGCGATGATCCAGACCTGGGAGCGGCCGCCATGGAAGATGCCATCATGGGGGAAGGCAACGAGGCAGGAGGCGCGGGGCTCGGGGCCGGCCTCGAGGACTGGGCAGACGACGACGAGGTCGAAGCCGCCCCGCACCGCCAGCCGGCGCTTGATCATCAAGGCGCGGGACCGTCTGCCGCGCCGGCTGCCCGTGGCGGCGCGCAGAAACATCGGGCCGCGTCGACCTTCTTCGGCAGCTGGCCGAAGAAATCCAAGGGTTCCACGGCGGCGACCAAGTGGGATGAGGCGGCCGTGAAGGCGGCCCGCTTCCGCAAAGCGGTGAAATAGCCGCAGGCGATCTCGGCGTAAGTCGTCAAATGTCTTGTATTTTTTTTGTTGTCCTTTTTGATTGAGGCTCTTCTAAACCTTTCTTTGTTCGCCGGGCCCCCGCTTTCCCTTGAGCGAGGTCCTGGCGGCTCCGTAGTCGGGCCGACTGGAGGGTCCTCAGGCTCCCGCCGTGTGGATCCCCGCGCCGAGCTCATGGAGGCCACGGAGCGGAACGCACGGGAGGCGCGGGAGGAGCGGGAGGCGACGGAGTGAAGGACCGCCCAGGCGGCGAAGGAGCAGGCCGACGCGGCGGCCAAGGCCCGGGCGGAGGCGGCAACCGTGGAGACGGAGGCGGAGGCCTCGCACAACCAGCCTCCGCTGCTCGTCGTTCCCCTCCGTGCCGTGGCCCCAGACATCCCCGTGCCCCGGTCGGAGGAGGTTGACCAAGACCCGCCGGTGATGGAGAGGAGGGAGGACCACGTGGTCTTCATGGAGGAGGCGCCGCAGACGGCGCCGACTGGAACGGGCCAAAGCGGCCAACCAGCCGCGGCGCCAGAGCAGCCGGCCGGGGGCGAGCCGGAGGCAGGGGCCGGCCTCGAAGTGCAGCCGGTATTTCGCCGGCGCGCAGGGGGAGCTACCTCCGCACCGGAAACGCACCGAGCTGCGGGCGCCAGCCAGACGACGGAGGCCCTGGAGGCGGCCAGCGCCAGCATGTCCGAGTGGACGCCCAGCGGGGGGACAGCCGAGCTGAACACGGCGGCCTAGGAGGTCCGGAGCCGGCTTCAAGCCCAGGCCGCCTCGCTGCAGCGGTATACCCAAGAGTTTCGCGCGACGCGGGCCGTCATCCGGGTGAGCCCTCTGGCCTTGGTTGTTTTGCTTTTTTGATTTCTTCCGTGGGGGCACGTCAGCGCACCCACTGGGTGTAGTCCTCGAGTTCCGAGTCGGCTGCTGAGCAGGCAGCTTGGAACTTACTAGGTCCTGATAGCTATCTTATTCTTGCATCCTGTCTGATCTTCGAGGAATACCATAACCTCTGCGCTGCTGCCTTCAACTCCCAGGCTCAGGAGCTGGGTCGAAAAACCGAGGACCTGACCAACAGCCGGAGTGCGTGCTTTGTCTCGTTCATCTCCTGTGGGGGCGCATCAGCGCACCCACTGGGTGTAGTCCCCGAGATTCGGGCCGACTGCTGTGCAGTCGGGTCGGATCTTCCCTGATGACTTCTTCCTTATTGGTTTTTCCTTTGTCTTCATGCTTGCAGGAGCCAATGCCGACTTGAGGGGGCAGCTCAGCGGGGCCCAGGCCGCCCTTCGCGCCAAGGAAGCCGAGTACAACGCCATGGTCCTGGAGCGTGACCGCCTGGCCAAGAAGTTGGCCGACCAGGAGGAGAGCCACAAGGCGGCCCTGAAGAAGGCGCAGGACAGCGAGGACGCCCTGAAAGCTGAGTTCGAGACCGAAGCGGCGGGCTGGGCTGAGACAAAACAAGCGCTGAGCGAGGGCTTCAGCCGGATTGAGGATCTGATCGATGGTAAGCCGCCTTCCTCACTCCTTGCTTGCCCCTTGCCCCCTGATTTGTGTTCTCACTTGTGCCGCTTTTTGTTCTTTGTGCAGACTACTTCCCCGGCTACTCCGTCTTCGCCACCCAGACCATCGAGGCCCACCGCGAGGCGCGCCGGCAGGCGGGGGCTGACATCGCGCCGGACGCGAGCCGGACACTTGAGGAGCAGCTCTTGGCGGTCCAAGCCCGACTGCAGCCGGCTCACCGCATGCTCCGCCGCCTCCAGCACGCCGGGGCGCAGGTGTTCGCCGCCCTCTGGCCAGGCGAAACGATTCCCCGCACCCGAGTCGGACTACCGACTGGCTGGAGGTCGCGGTTGGCCGTTTCGAGACCTGGAAGGCATCGGCGGCCCGGCTTGGAGCTGGGCGAGCACTGGAGTTCGTCCGAGCCTGGTATCCTGGGCTGAACCTGGACCAGTTGCGCACCTGGTGGCTGGAGGCCGACGAGGAGATGGAGGAGGTGCGGCCGGCTATCGCTCAGCGTGCCTCGACGATCGCCGAGTGCACTGACATCAGCGTCTTTGCTCCTGAAATAAATGACGACGGTGTTGCCCAGCCGGAGGAGTGGTTTGGGCTGGACCCGGCAGCGGGTGAGGACTCGGCGGAGGAGATCGCTTCCAGCGATGAAGGTGAAGACGACGAAGGAGAGGAAGGCGAAGACATCGAGCCGGCCGGTGAAGCGGCCAGCCAGCCCCAGCCTGATCGTGCCTCCAGCAACGAGGCGCATGCTAGCGCGCCCTCTGCGGGAGGTGGTGATCATGCCGAGGTTCGCCAGCCGGCCACTGCTCCAGCCAGCACTGCCGTCTCTACCGACCTGCTCGACTCGCCGGTCACTCCCTTGGCTTAATCTGCCGTCCTTGCTTTTCCTGTTTGTTATTCTTTGAACAATTTTTGTTAAACTTGCGCAGTTCCACCCACTAGGGGTGTATTCAAACTATGTTGAATGCTGGCCTTTCGAAGGCCTTTTGTGTAAATATGATCGTGTGTGTGTTTGGCTTCCATTCGTGTATGCTTTTTATCTTTAGGCTGTTTCCTTTGCCGCCTTCCCCTAGCATCTGCCTTCCCAACCGGCAGCTGCTCTGCAGCCTGTGGCTAAGGAAGAACTTGGCTATATTTATTTTATTTTTTGGGGAGGAAGGCAAGTACTCGAGCTTTCTTAGATTGAAGCGAGGTGAATGGAAGCCGGCCGGCCGGCTACTCTGGTAGTCGGTCGGTGGTGGGAGAAAGACCAGCTTTTGTTATATTAGTCCATTAGTCCCTAGCCGTTTTTCGTGTGGGCATCCTTTCCTGCCTTTAACTCTTGCCAGCCGGACAGCCGGTTCTTCGAATTGCGACTTTTGGCAAGAGAAGGCTTGGGTGCCGGCACACTACTTGTCTGACCGCGGGTAGGACTTCTAATATAACTCAAGGCGACCAGTCCCCGGGCCGACTAGTCGAACCCGGTGCCGGACGAAAAAAGTGAATGTAATGACATGATCATAAGCATGATACTCTTCTTTTATAGATAAACGATGGCAGTCCCCGAGCTCTCCTCGGGGGGCCATGGAACACAGTCCGAGTAGGCATGAGTTGCTTCGTCTTGACGTTCAGCTTCTCCAGGGTGTCACTGTACAGGATGTTGATGCTGCTCCCGCCGTCTATCAGCACTCAGGAGAAACGGGCGGCGCGTCTGTCCGTTGCAAGGGTGGCATCCAAAACCAACGCATAAGAGCCGGGAGATGGCATCACCTCTGGGTGGTCGGCCCGGCTCCAGCTGATAGGATTTTCTGACCAGTGCATGTGCTCGGCGGGGTTGGCAGCGACCACGTTGACTTCTTGGTGCTCTCGGCGTCTGCTACGCCGGCCTTCGGGCTGGCTTGTAAAGACGACATAGGCGGCATGCTCGTCGGGGAACTCATCGTGCACAGCTCCGACTGCTGGCCGAGCGGTCGGCGGCTGCGGAGCCGGAGGCGGCGGGCCAGCAGGCGGAGGCGGCGCGAGCCCTTCGCCTTTGGAGATTCGGGTGAGCCAGTGGCACTTCCGGGTTGTGTGGTTGGACGGCTTCGCGCCGCTGTGGAACTTGCATGGGGCGTCGAGAGTTTGCTCGTAGGAGAAGGCCGGCTGCCAAGCCGGCCTGCCGCCCTTCTGCTTCTTGGGTGCGGGCCGCCCTTCGGGCTGCTTGTCCTCGACTGTGGCCACCTGCCGGCTAGCGGAGAGCGGCACGGGGCCCTTGCGCTTGTGGTCGTTCTGGAACGGGCGTCGGCCGGAGTCCCCGGCCGGCGTCTTGGGCACCGGGTTGATTACCTTCCCAGACGCGTCTACCCGGAGTTCCGTCTTCATTGAGGAGTCGGCGGTGGCGTACTTGTCCGCTATGACCAGAAGCTCGTCGAGGGTAGTCGGCTCGTCGCAGAGGAGCTTGTGCTTAAGGAGGGTGCCTTCTCGGCACCCGGCGGTGAAGTATTCTATGGTTGCACCTCGTGCACCCCTTGGCAAGAGTTGCGGAGCTCGGCCCAACGCGTGAGGTAGTCGCGAGTGGACTCGGCAGGGCCTTGTACACACAAGGAGATCTGTCTGGGCTTGGGGGCCCGCTTGTAGGTGCTGGTGAAGTTGCGGACAAAGGCCTCCGTGAAGTCTAGCCAGCTGTTGATGCTGTAGGTCCTGAGGCTATTGAGCCAAGTCCGCGTCGTGCCTTGCAGCATGAGGGGCACGTACTTCACGGCAACGCGCCTGTTGCCGTTTGCTATGCGAACCGCTGTGGAGTAGTCGATCAACCAATCTTCCGGCTTCACGGAGCCGTTGTACTTGGGCGTGTCTCTTGGGAGCGAGAACCCTTTGGGGAAAGGCTCGTCGCGGATGCGGGGGCCGAAGCAAGGCGGGCCGACATCATCTTCTTCTTCTAGCGCCAGGGATCGCGCTAGGCGGTCGATCCGATGGCGGGCGTCGTTCTCGCCGACTCCTTCACGGAGACCTAGTCGGCCGCTGAGAGTCGGATGTGTGACAGGCGGTGGGGTGGGATATCTCTCCCCATGAGGCGGAGGCGGAGGCGGGTTGCCCCGCCGCTCTACGGCCCGGGGATGGCCTTCTGCGTCTCGCTCGATGGAGGTCTGGGTTCGGCTTCGGCTGGCAGCCGGCTCCTTCTCGTGTCGCGTGCGGGTTTACCCGCAGTCGGTGTCCGGGACGTTGCGCCGTGCTCTCGGCGCGGGGGAGGACTTTTCGCGTGGGCGTCGGCTTCGTGCCGCTGTGCGGGTGCATCGATTAGTTGCTGGATGCGCCTGGTCATGTGGGGGAGTTCTTCGGCCCCCAGTCCGTCTAGCTCGTCTATGGCCGCCTGGGCGGCGCGCAGGTTCTCGAGCGGAGTGGCGTAGACTGGGCGGTCGACTCCTAACGTGTCGGCGAGGGTAGCGCTGCGCTGTCTGACAACGCCGGCTCGGCTTGGCCCGCCTAGGGGCGGCGTGCCAAAGGCGGCGCGGTCGGCTTCGCGCTGGTGGGCCTCGGTGAGGCGTCTCATGGAAGCCAACTTCCGGCCCTCCGCGAGGAGGGCGAGGCGGCGAGCCTCCAGGGCTTCAGCGTCGGCATCGGCCGGGAGGGGGATGGACAAATCGTGGACCGCTGCATGCGGGGTGTCGAGGGCGTTCTTGCCAGAAGCGCCGCCGTGGCCGATGACCATCACCTCGGTGGTGGCGCCGTTGCAGCCATCAGCTCGGGGAAGAGGGTCGTTGTAGATCGCGACGTCGGTGGGGAAAGCGTCGAGCGAGGCCGTGTCGGAGCCGACAGGCATCGGATCGGTGGAGCCAACAGACTCCAAGTCCACAGCAAGCTCGCCGGAGACGTGGAGCTGGCCGAGGAGGTTGACGAGGTGGTCGGTGCCCGCGTCAGAGGCGAGCTCGTCGGAGATGAGGGTCCTGTCAAGGAGATCGGCGAGGCTGCTCGCTGCGCAGACATTGGCGACGCCTTGCAGCGCGTCGTGGCAAGCGCCATTGGGCGTGCTGGGCTGGCTACGCTCGCTGGGAAGGAAGAGTGTTCCCGTCCAGAACAGGTCTCCGGACGACGGTGCACGTGGCCCCACGGTGGGCGCCAAATGTCGGGTGGTAGGTGCGACATATGCCAACGGGTGGCTTATCATTGTGGGAGCCAGTAAGACGTCGCCGGTGCCTGGAAGCGGGATGAGGCGAAGACATGCACGCCGGCGAATCTTACCCAGCTTCGGGGCTCTCCGTGGAGATAACACCCCTACTGCTGCTCTGCGGGGTCTCCGCATGATCACTAGATGAACGAGTGGCTACAAGATGCTCCTTGAGCTGTTTTGCGACAAGAAGAAGAAGGGCACGGCTAGCTCTCCTCTCCTCTCTATGTGGTGTCTAAAACTAGCACCGATCCACCCTTTGCATGGGTGCCCCGGGGGGTTTATATAGGCTCACCCCCCGGGGGTACAATGGTAATCCGGTTGGGCGTGGGCCCCAGCCGTCTGTGTCTACGCTCGCCGGCTTCTGCGCCGGCTGCTGGGGCCCGCCGGCTGGTGGGTCCCGTTCGCTGCCAGCTCCTTGGTCGATAGGCAGGCCCCACCGTCTAGGGCCTTGTCAGTGGCTGGTTACTGTTGCCTCAACCTGGTGACGAGGGCTTCGCCGAGGTGGGCGTGGCTACAGTGCCGCCGCCCGGCGGGCGATCGTTGTAGCCTCACCATGTCTTGTCTCCTTAATGGGGCATCTCCTTCGAGGGAGGAGGCAAGCCGGCCGTGGGGAGCCGGCCCCGTCTCGCGCCAATTGGGGGAGGCCTGGCCGCCTTTGGGTGTCTCTCTGCCTGAAGGGGCCCACCGCCCGTGGGTTGCGCTGGCAGCCCGTCGTGGGTGACATCAGGGTCAACATGGCAACAGTGCCGCGTCGGACGGGTCATGGCCACCCCGTACGGCGCACTGTGCCAGGCGTGCTCCGGGATTCGGGGGCGTTAGGCTTTACTGTAGCCACACCCCGTCGCATCGCCGTTATGTGGATGCAGACTTCGAGGGTACGATCTTGACCGCTTTGTGGGAGCCGGCCTCTTGAAGTCGGCCTTCTCGTGGCCGGCTTCTCGGAGCCGGCCCTCCCGCGGCTTTCTTCATGAGGGCTAAAGCCGGGTCGCCTTCCGATAGTCGGCCTGGGAGACAGCCGGCAAGGGGAAGGCGGCCCCACGTCTTGGATTCTTGAGGGCTGGATTGGCTCGTAATTTTTTCAGAAGGGCCAGGGGAGCCGGCTAGGCTACCCATGGTCATTTACTCCGACAATTCCGCTGCCATTCATGATGATGAAACAGGTATGGAGGTTTCTCTAGTTTACCGTACGAAGGATGAACCATGGCTCCTGCCAGGGTTAGCATTGAAGGCTGACGAGAGGACACCACCCGATTCTTCTGGAGGTCGAAGGTGTTGCCTACAACGAGGCCTATCTAAGGCATGACTTCTTTGTCGTTACCAAAGTCTACAGTAATGAATTTGACTAGGTTTCTCTCGAGGAAGTCCTTAAAATCCTGGCACTCAACATCGGCATGGCATATATGGTAGACCAAGCATAATTCATGCACGCAAACCTGGATCACAGCAGGCTTCTTCCTCTATTCGTCCATTAGATCCTTCTCTCGTCCCAGGACTGTGGTGTACTCAACATCTAGCCCAGCGACCCACTCATCATCTAAGTCTTCGAGCATGCGTCTGAAGCGAGAAAGGCATCCTTTCACTGTCGTGGAAGAACGGGTGTAGATGACGTCGAACTCATCATCGGTGATGGTCCTAACCTTGTACTCACCGCCGATCGGGGAGATTTGGGACGCCATGGATTTGGGAGGAGGGCTAGGATTAGTGGAACTGCCGTAATGTGAATGGACGGGACGACTAGGAGCGAACCACCGTAGTATTGAAGGACGTGCGGGGACGAGTAGGAGTGAACTGCCAGCATGCGAACGACAGGGTAGTGGCTTTCCATTATCCCATGATACGGGCTTCCGAGAGCCCTTGGATCTGAGATCGAACGGTTGCATGGCGTGATTCTAGACCTATGGGTGAATATCCTATCCTGGAGGGTTATTCTGCAAATTTTCAGCAACTTAGCATGCGACCGTTTGATCTCAGATCCAAGGGCTGCCAGCAGCCCGTATCGTGGTCGCGCCTACCACGACCGTCGCGTCGCTCGTGCGGTCGCGCCCTTGGAGATTTAACATGGTGCGTTAGGCTATCTGATGTTGGCATGTCATACATAGTCATCACTTAGTCACTCATACTACAACAAGGTTTTGGCTATAAGGTTGGCTATAAGTGTATTTTTTGTACTTCTCTCTATCTCTTTCTTCGTACTCCCTCCGTCCCATAATATAAGAACGTTTTTGACACTAGTGTAGTGCCAAAAACGTTCTTATATTATGGGACACAGGGAGTACTAGTATTTATTGCATTTGCCAAGGAGTGACCTCTTCCAATGAAATGGTGTTGCTAAGTTTGCTTCATTTAATTAGCTATAGACTCAAAATTGTCTTTTCACCTAGGTACACGCGCTTAGCACTGTTTCTTCCTTGGGTCCGCAAACTAGTCTCTCTCTTCTTGATTTACGTGCCACATCAGACTTTATGCCTATGTGGCAAGCTTAAGCACCTGTAGGAGCAAGTAAGTACAATAGTGCGCTTTACATGGCATTTTTGCATATGTGGAGGAAAGAGAGGCAAGGAAAAAGTGGAGAAGTGGGCTCTCATGCAAGAGCCAGCCTCTACTACATGGTGGAGCATTGGGAGAGGCACATGTATGGAGGTGGTTAGGAATCGGTAGACTCACGCCGGTCGTAGCGCCGCAGTTAAAATGATAATGGCAAGTCAAATCATGGGGCCCCACCTGTCCAGCAGTAACTCGCTATCAAATCACACAACCCTACGTTTGCAGCAGCCTACTCCCTCGTCTTCTCGCGTCTCTGTCGAACCGACTAGGCAGAACTACCCCGCCTACCGCGCAGGAAAAGCCCGCGCAGTATACTCCCTCCGTCTAGGTGACCAAGGTTGAGAGGAAAATGAGAGAACTTAGTGTTTAGTACTTCGTATTTGCTAAGGCTGGTTGTAATGGTACTAGCCTTAGCAATTTTGATGAGGTGTCATAGAATTAAATGAAGAAAGAGAGAGAGTTGAGTACTATGTGTCATGCATGGCAATAAATAAAGTACTACATGATACTAATATATGATACATGGCGCAGGAGTACTAAGTATTATTAATACAATTTTGCTAGAACTCATCTGGATGAGATATAATTTGGTCTCATTCATCTTTTATAGCCATTGGATGTGATGCTATATAAGATGCGTGTGTGCTGACGTGGGTTGTATTTGTTCTTGTGCAACGAACTGACCACTACATGTCATGTTTGATAGTCTCAAGTCATTGAAAGCATACAAGCCCCACATCTCTTCTTGGTTGATTCCTCTATTTATGTCAAAAAATAAGAAACAACGTGAGAGTTAATGCACCACGCCTATGTGTTTACTATTTGGTTTTCGTAAGATGACTTAATACTCACCTAGATGGAGGGAGTGTTTGATTTGACAGCGGGCGGCGCAGTTCCTGATACGGCTTTAATGCAGACGGGGGAGGGAGTAGTGGTTCCCGATATGTTGAACGGCCAATGCATCCTCCTTCAATTAATGCATGAGGGAAGTAATGGGAGGAGGTCTGGGAAAAGAGGCTGCACGATGTGAATGCAACGCAGTTTGCCCTCATATAAAGGCGCCCCTCCATTCCAATGCATCTACCACATCGTACGCACCTAAGAATTTGCCTAAGCACCTACACTAAGCGCAAAAGAGCTCACTCCAGACCCATGGCGGCGATGCGCGTGAGCGGCCAGCGGCTGCGCCAGATGGTCCACGACGCTGGCCATCGGCTGCACCAGATGGTCCACGACGCCGGCCTGCGGCATGGCGCTGAGGATTGTCTCCAGACTGTGTTGGAGACCGGCTGGTGGATGGCCGCCGTCGACGCCAACTACGACTCTCAGTTGGACCAGATGATCATTGCCACCAGCAACAAGTTTACCATCCTCAAGAAGCTCGCAGACGACATCGCCGTACTCCTCAAGCCCGCGCGCCTGGGCCCCTCATTGCCTGCCACCCTAATCGGCCTCCATGGTCGGAACCTCTTTCAAGCACTGGTGGCCCTACGACTGCCCGCTGACGCCACGAAGAATGTCCACCTGGAGGTCCCGCTCGCCGCGAGGCACCTCGCCCTGCAAGAATTCGTCGACCTACACATCCACGTGTACGAGCAAATCGTGTACATAGGTATCTACAAGGCCAGTGAGGACGCTACGACGTTGGCCTTCCTCAACCGGCTGGAAGCCTTGGATGCCTTTGGTGAGAAGCACCTCGACCTCGCCACAAAAGCCGCCGTTCCTTAGCCGCCGGTCGGTGGCCCGGCGCACTAAGTTGAGGAGGAGGAGGTCGTACGTTTGTGGATCCATCTTTCTTCTTGCCTTCTGTAACCACCACTGCGATCGCATCATCGTGGCCTTAATTCTTATTGTGCTATTGCATTCTCGTTCCAGTCAATACCGACATGTGCGATCCCTTTGCTTAATTATATGCATCACTGTAACTAGTACTCCATCCGTCAATTTATAAGTTGTGCTTACCTTTTCTGTCAACTTCGTGCAACGCACGGGCATCTTGCTAGAAACACTAGAATATGTCTATATAATCCGTATGTGATAGTCCATTTGAAATCTCAAAAAAGACAAATATTTAGGTACAGAGGGAGTAATATATTAGGAGTATATCAAAACAATAGTGATTTCTTTCAAGTTTGTGAACAAATACTACTATTCTACTACTTTGGATCCGTCACAACGCACAGGCACATTGCTCGTAAAAGGAAAAGGCCTGCCGCGTTCGCGTCGCACCCCCACACACCCGGGAATCGGGAGTACAACACGGCCCATCCGGCACGACACATAGCTTAGGGAAGGCGTCTTGCCTAGCATTTTCACTTTCATGTGGGACCGCCGTTGAGCAAACCGACACCCCGCCCGCCGCCGGGTTGGAAAACAGAAACGAGGGGAAGATCTAGCTGTAGCACAAAAGCCAAGAAATTTGGTATTAGACGGGGCTCGCTGATAGAGTAGGAGCATTCCGTACCTGTACTACTCCTACTAATACCAAGTTTGTACTCCTAATACTATATTACTAGTACTACCACTATACAACTAGTAGGTACGTGCACGACACAACATCGTAGGCACAAAAAACGGGAAGATCTTATTTTGGGTGATTTATCTTTTTTTCAATCAACGTAGTATGAATAATATGATGTGGGGGGCACCCATGAAGCTTATGTGGCTTGGTTGCATGGCTACGTAAGGTTAGAGAAAAATAAATAGATAATGTGTTTAGAGTGCACTCCACTAAATAGATATACTTTGGATCCATTGCAACGGACCGGCACATCTATATCTATACCCCCTATATAGTGTGTGAAAAACTTTGAAAGTTGGTCGTTGGATGAAGCCAATCCGACGGTACAAAGATGGCAAATCCGAGCACTACTGGCCGTTGGATATCATCCACCAGATTTTGCCACATGTATAATCTAGAAGACTCCATGGTTGAACTTAATTCATGACTAACTTTGCCACAACTAAGCTTAGGCAAAGTTATTAGTTCTTCAAAATGAGAGCCACAAGTTGGCAAGCCTAAGGGAATCTCGCCACATTTTTTGTGTGTATGTCATGTGGGGCCTTAGTGTGGCTTGCCTAAGGTGTGGCTTGAACCAAACACTCACCTAAGTTAATCAAACTTGCCTAACCTTACATTCCACCAGATTTTGCCACATGTTAGAATCCAGAAAGCTCCACATGTAGAAGCATAATGCACAAACCACCAGAATCTCATGCGTGCAATGCACGTGTACCTTACTAGTGCTAGTTGGTAGTAGTAAGAAACAAATTCCAGTTTTGGCACAAGCTCGTACTGCGGGAGCACCACAAGGCCTGCCGTAGGAGTTACCTTTCCCTCTCGGGGCCCACGAGACCGAACTTCAGTGGCTTAGTGCCCGACCTATGAGTCAATGACATGCGGGCCTTAAATGCGGCTGGCCCACATGTCATTCTCATGGTGGTGGCGTGGTTCGCGACTCACTCGTTCGAGATGAACCGGTCGGTGGTGGCATGGCCGTGGCGAGGGTGCCACAGTTGGGCGTCGGGGCATTACGAGGCGTAGATGGCCACACCGGAGGGTACTACCTGTAGTACATAAGTACTCCAGCTGGGGATTGATGCCCGGGACAAAATGTGTCATAGCCACTGGATGAAAATTCGATGGTGCGGGAGTACGGATCGGAGCACAGCAGCGGAGCAGGCAAACCGCGTCCAATCGGGTCTGTGTGTGTGGTAGAAAGTTGATGGTCGCCGCAGTTCAGCTGGCCCGCATGTCATGCACACAAAGGCAGAGGAGCGGTGGGGCCGAGAGGGATGAGGGGCATGTCGGGGGGATGAGGATCCCCTGACGCGAACAATCCTACCATTTTGTCACTGACATGTGGGACCCATAAGCGTGGGTCCCACCTGTCAGCGAAGGAAAGGCAGGGCAAGGCAGTGATAGCCACGTCAGAGGATCCATGTCCACATCAGGGGACGTCGTGCCGTGGGTTGGAGCGGCGTCGTGGGAATCGCGGGTGGGTGTGGCAGTGGTAGAAACAAGAAACATGATGGTCGCCGTGGTCCAACTTCCATGGACAAGCTGTCATGTCTGCTGACACATGTATATCAAAACCAGAGTGTTTATATTTCAAGCATGTGAACAAGTATTATTCTACTACTTTGGATCCATTACAACGCACGGGCCAGCACATTGGTAGTAGTACTTTCCATCTCTATCTCTAGAGGCCTTCCCTCGTTCATCCTTTTCTCTCACAAGATAAACTACTCATACAAATGCATCTTGATGTTCCGTGGAATGCACGAGGATGTTTCCTTGGGGGTCTCTCCAGCGCGGCGTGGCTGTAGTTGCAAGTTGACGCCCCTTGAGATGCCGATGTTGAGGGGCACTCGGATTTCCTCCGATGAGCAGGTAAGATGAGTTTGATCATGTAGTAAATGCATTATAAAGACTACTTCCGTGTCCATTTCCTAATTCCCCCCTGCCCACTGTTTCATAGGTTAGGCTCGGTGTGAGTGGAGATTGGCTTGCATATGTACGGGAGGGTACCAACATCAACTTGCACAACATTTACAACGGTGACACCGTTCCCATAGAACCTTTGTCCAACATTGGGATCAGCCATGCAACGGGCCACCGCATGAATTGGTACGATGGAACCATAGTGAGATTGAATAAGATAGCACGAACCTTGCACATGGCGGTCAAAGGCGGACCATGCTATCTGTGACCAATTTGTTGCTGTACGAGTAGGAAGACGCTGTGCTCCTTTCTAACCGCATCTTCGCGGTGACAAACCAGGGGACTTATGTTGTATGGGACACATCCTACGATATACTCCCTCTCTCCCAGTTTATTTTTTTTGAATCTTTTCGTTTTATAAGTTTCAAATTCAAATTTAGAGCTCCCCATCACATGTTGAGATTACAATGTCCATTAAATCGTTGTGTGCATGTATAGTAAAGAAACAAATCTCGAGTTTGGCACGAGTTTGTGCCGCGGGAGCACCACAAGCCCTGGGGCAGGAGTTACATTTCCCTCTCAGGGCCATCGGGACTGAGCTTTAGCGCCTTACTACACCTACCTTTGAGTCAATAACATGTGGACCCGATAGGTGACTGGTCCACATGTAATGCTCCCATAGGTAGAGGGGTAGTAGGGCCAAGAGGGGTGAGTCGCAGGTCGGGGGACGTGTGGTTTCATGGGTTCGAGCGGCGTCGTTGGAATCGCGGGTGGCTGTGGTAGAAACTTGATATTCGCCGCATTTTAGGTGGCCCACATGTCATGCACACAAAGGCAGAGGGGCGGTGCGGCCGAGAGGGGTGAGGCGCACGTCGGGGGGCATGGTGCCGTGGGTTGGAGAGGCGTCATGGGAATCGCGAGATGAAACGTGATTGTCGCCGTAGTTGAACTTCCATGGACAAGCTGTCATGTCTACGGACACATGCACTGCATACCGATCACTGGAAGGAGTAGCAGAGAAAGCTATATATGCGGATAAATAGTTCCTTATAGTCAAGCGGACCCACGCTACTACTATGTTCCAAAGACATGCACACCATCGAAATAGTCCATCTATATCAATATACACCGAGAGGGAATAATTTTTTTTACAAGAGAGCAAATAGTTCATCCATCCATAATGCCCTCCTGCTGGTGCAGCCTTTTCTTCTTCTTCTTCTCCGTCTTCTTCTTCTTGTTCTCATTCTCTGTGGGAGACGGCTTCTCAACAAGCTCTTTGGACCTTGCAGCTATCTCGAAACTCACACGGGCATCGAGGGCAGCATATTTTATCCGCTCGTACGTCAAGGGATAATTCTCCCATCCAGACGACCTTAATGCCACCGTCTCGTCGCCCTTCTGAAGATTTGTACCGAGCACAAAATTTGCTACGTCGAATAGGGATGGTGTCTGTTTATCACAATCTTCTACAGGAATTTTGATTCTGGTTTGTAGGTCAACGATGCTTTTCAAATCAAGGTTGTACGGCTCCAGCTTCTGTTTGTCCCCTTAGATGGCTGCCCCACAGAAGTATATGTCCTCCCGAGACAAGAAATCGTGAAGCTCACCTGGTATGGAGGGCGAGTGTATGATGTGGTACACCAAAACATCATCTTCGAGGCACAACTGAAGGACGGCGGCGCGCTGGATCTTCCCAGGGGCACGCTCTGTGTACTCTACGTCGAGACTGATGACCCTCGTCTCTACCTTTTCGAGGGAGTTGGATACATTATTGATCCATTGCCGAAGAACCCTTGGGTGGACGGTGACGGTGGCAACTATGCGCATCGAGCCATCGCCGAGGACATGTTGGACGCTAAAAACCTGCATCTCGATCTCTTCCGCCATTTGGAACCGCTGGAACGGAGGGCTATGGTTTGGAGAATTAGGATTAGATGGCTAGTCTAACTGAAGTAGTAGATGATTATTTAAAGAGGTTAAAACAATGTGAACACAGTGGGGTTTGGATGCAAATGAAGACGAAGGGGAGGTGAAGAAGCCTAGGAGAATCGGTTCCCGATGGAGAAGTAAATGGGAGAAGTGGCGTGCAGGCAGCTGATTAGACGGCTAGGTAGACTAAACGAAAAGGCTATGCGGGTAGACTGATGAGTCGTATCTGTTCGTGTACGTGCCCATCCTTCCTGATAGGTGGGACCTATGCAAACAGATAAAAAAATGTGTCGCAGTTTTTTTTAGCGCGTGAGTGGGAGACACAACATTCTCTGGTTAAGGAATACTCCCTCTGTTTAGGTGAGTATAAGTCACCTTATGAAAATTATTTTTTCCCAAAACATTTAGGCGTGGAGCATTAACTTCCTGCTTGATCCCCTCCCAGCCTCGTTAGCCAGCGTTCTCTTCCTCTGCTGCCGCGTTCTACATTTCCATTTTTCCTCTTCTCAAGTGTGGAACGATCTACATGCCGTCCTTGATGCACCAGAAGGACCACTGCATGCATCGCGGTAGGGCGTTGATTGGGCATGCACGAGAATTTGGTTCTGCTTACAATATGGATGATACCTGAACGATGAAGTGAACAGGCATGCTAGCACAGGAGACCTATTTCCACTATACAATGATGTTTCTTGCATTATCCTACTCATACTCTGAACAATGCTGATCTTAGATTAACAATACCTGTCCTTTTTGATATGATACAGTGTCCCTACAGTTACTGCCCTTTGTAATCACACCACCTTTGCCAAAAACAGGGAAGCACAACTGGTTCCTCGCTCGATCAGACGACAACAAAAGACTGATGATCATTCGAAACATGAGCCAGAAAAGTTATATTGCAAAAAACCCACTGTCTACAAGCACCATGTAATACATGAGTATCCGGACAGTGGCTGTTACGTCTATGAACAGGATACCAGCTTGTTGGGGCATTTAGGATTTTTTAGTTGGAGGCGGGTAAACAGCCTTGGTTCACACTCTCTGTTTCTCAGACTCAATTATCCAATTAACTAGGAGATCACCATTGGCAAGCACCTTGATGGCAGAGAGGCTCTGTTTGCTATGGAAAACTGTGTCTACACGGCGAGCCCTAGGAGTTTGGGAGCAAACTCCCCTAATTGTCAACGATACAGCCTCTAGCCAAAAGAAGGTGAGAATGACAAAGGCATCCGGATTAACTTTGATCCTTGGATCTCAATTACGATAGGCAGTGATGTGGTTCAAGCCTTCAGGTTGATAGGTAATGGGGCTGTTGCATCAAAAGGGTGGAGTACTTGTGTCTCCGGATCACTGGTCGCTGAAGCGGGGCTGCAAATTATGATGGTGTTGGATCATCTCTTCGAATGACTTTGTTGTCTTTGCTGCTGGTTCTGGATGGGTAGTTTTTTCTTTTGTTATGCATATTCCTTGTCATTTGGTCATCCTCGTCTATGTCACTCTTACTATGTAATAGTTGCTTCTGTTTAGAAAGTCATTCTTGTCTGGATGACGAGAGTCTGAGCGCTGCAGATGGGTGCGTTTTGGTGGTGTAGCAAGACTTCTTATGAACTATCATGTCTTGTTGTTTATGTCAGTAGTAGTCACTAGTCAGTGTTTGAATGTTGTATATATCGTTGTTTCGAACTGTTTATTGTCTCGAACTACTGGTGGGCTAAATGAGGGCATCACCATTCTCTAGTGTTCAGAGTATATCTCCTTTTTTCAAGTTATATAATTTGAGCTCAATGTCTTTTCGATGATGTACACTTGTTTGGGCCAGTGAGGTGTCGTTGAATATGGGCCGAGTAGTAACGCAATGTCAAACAGGTCAATTATGACTCTCAGCCCGGGCTCTCCAAAAAAGAAAGAATAAGGACTCTTAGGCTGACATGTGGGCGCCACCGGTGTTTTCGTGTGCTTGTGCGCTAAGAGCATATTGGCGTGTGCTCGAAATTCATGCTACCTTTTCATCCCCAATCTCCCGCCCCTCCCCCACCTCTGGAATATCGATTCATACTCCAGTTCCCCCAAATCCCCCTACTTTACTACCTCTAATCAAGCGCACTATCATGTCTCCGGTCAACGCGGATCTTCGAGCCGAAGATCCCGAGGTCCGTACTGCCTTCGGTCGCTGCGTGCTGTCGCTCAACAGTGGCATGGAGGCGCTTGACGACCAGTTTGCCAGCAAAGTGTTGATGGTAACCATCAACGGCGACCAGCCTCCTGTCTCGTCGGACGACCTTGTCAAAGCTCTTGGCATTGCGCACGACATCCAAATAATTGACTTGCTCGTCGAAGTCTGTCCGCCACCGGCTGATTTCTTCGTCAGGTTCCGGACAACTTTCGACTTCAGTCGTGTGTTCGAATCTTCCCGGCGTTTGTTCTATGATGGTGTGCTGGTGAGCTTTCATCGGTGGCACCCAGGATGGGGCTCGGTGCCCTCTGAGCTTGAGTTTTTAACAAAGCTTACCTTCCATGACATGCCTCGACATGCTTGGAACAACGAGTCCATGAACAAGCTTATCAACGACCTTGGAGGTGAGCTCGTAATTATGTTTGTTCCTCCAGACAGCTGGGCTCTAACGGTTATGGCATGGCTGAAGAAGCTGTCCACCATACCGAAGGTGATTGGTGTTGAGATACCGGTGCAGGAACCGGGGTTGTACTATTCGTCGCCACCAAGGCCGTCGCGGACCACGTTAGGGATGTACCTGTATCGAGTGTTCATGCATGTCGAAGAAGTGGTCAATCCATCAATCGAAGTCCTGCCGCCGCCACTGGTGCCAGGGTCCGTCGATGACATCCATTACCAGAGTCAACGTCAGACTTTCCCCGTGTTGCTCGGAACGATGGATGGCACAGGGCCTACTCCATCGCGCGGCGAAGGCCACTGCTTCTTTGGGAGAAGAGGCAGGGCTAGCTGCCTGGATTTGCTCTAATTTGAGGTAAAAACTGAATCTTGTCAGATACTAGTTAAATCCGAGCTATGGGTGTGAAGCACTGATATGCCAGTACATTTGATTGTGACATCTTCTAATTTTGTACCAGAACTTTTTTTAGAAAGGGCTGTACGTCAACTTAATGTGCTAGCAGAACTTATTGTGTTGTCTGTCTGTTTTCTTTGCACAACATTCAAGATATTTCCCCATCATTGATAAAGACGATGAACCGTTATGTACGACTTTGTTGGTTTCAACATAGCCCTTCCTGTAGCGATCCACTGCTTCCATCCTGATTGTGCCGCCTGCGTGAAATTTTTGTATGCAAATTCAGTGTGCTATGATGTTCTATATGATTGCGTCAACTATATAAGTTTTTACCGAGCATCAGCAATGCATATGGCTGACAGATGTATTTACGAGCATCGACCGATTGGTCTCTCTCTCTCTCTCTCTCTCTCACACACACACACACACGCACACACACGCGCACATGCACAAGTGGGACCCGTTGAATTATTTATTTGCTCGTGACAGCTTTTAATTAGGTTCCACTGTAATCTAATTTTTTTCTCAAGTTATTAATTGAGCACAGTGACTTCAAAAGGTTTTACAGAAGCCTTGTTTGGGCCTTTCCGGCGTCGCTGAATGTGGGCTGAGTAACCATGTTAGGTTGTACTGTACTACACAGGCCTTTTTTCAACATCAGCAATGCAACTGGGCCGACAGTTGTACACAATATCCGGGTCAACTTGTTATTCTCCGCCCCGCTGGGCTGCAAACTTTCCTAGGAGGTATGCATTAGGCTTAACAAGAAAATGGACTTTAAGAAGTAATAAATGGGATGTAATTATAATAACTGGACAGTTACTATGAACCAACCACGTAATTAGTTTGAAAAATATATTATTTTTGGAATTTGGAAATTTTAATTTCATACTTGTTGCGCGCGCAATATTTCGTTCGATTTTAACGTAATACAACTTTATTTTGAAATTATATTTAACCTGACTAGAAATTTCAGATAAAAATATTTCGGATCCCATCAAAATGTGGGATTTTTTTGAATTCTGTTTTGAGCGGTTGTTTGAAATTATTAATCGTTGTCCAAGCTAGAAGTTGGGCTGTAATTTTAACAAATTGTAAATGGGCTGTAGTAAATTCCATTAGAATTAAAATATGGGTTGTACTTCTTACAAATCGCAAATGGGCTATATGTTCTCTGCCAAATCCGAGCTGTGGGCCTACTAAGTTGACGCATACCAAGGGCTTTGTCAACTTAGTCAATATAAACGATTCTAGCTGCAGTTATCGTACAATGTCCATCCAACGGCCGTAGTGCTTCTTCAACCTCTGATCTTCTTGCTCCAGCCGCCCAAAGTAGCGCCGGTCGTGTCACGTGCTCCTGCCTCCCATGGCCGGCTGTGATGCCGCGGAGGCCTCACCGCTCCATACTGCTGGGACCCACCGCTGGCCAGGCCATCCCTCTACTCACCCACACCCCATGTTATTCTGCGGCGACGACAGCTCACACCGCAGCCAAACCAGTGAACCCTCGTACTCCTCTCCGCACGAGCTTCCACTACTGCGTCTTCCCCGGCTCCGCATCCTCCCCTTCCTAGGCCTCGCCGTCGTCCAGACCACCGCCCTGGTGCTCTCGGCGCCTCGTGGTCAACGTCCGACTTCCATCGGAAGAGTACTGTACGTGGAGAGGCTGACAGCTGGGTCCAGGCGGCCGCAAGGAAGTGCCTCCTTATTACGTGCAAAATAATTATTCCTCCACCTGAAAGCAGGGACCCACAGGACGGGCCACCTTATTTCACGAAAAAAAACGTTTCCCCCTGACTGCTGGGACCCACAGGACGGGCCAACGTATTTCGCGAAAAAAACGTTCCCCCCGCTGTCAGCTCGGACCCACCGGAAGTGCCTCCTTATTACGCACAAAAAACTGAATACTCCCACTACTAGCTGGGACCCACCATGGTGGGAGGCTGGCTTGTGGGCCTACTAAGTTGACTGGGATGGGGGCCTTTGTCAACTTTAGTCAATATGAATGATTCTAGCTCCACTGACCGTACGATGTCAATCCAACGGCCGTAGTGCTTCTTCAACCTCTGGTCTTCTTGCTCCAGCCGCCCAAAGCAGCGCCGGTCGTACCTCATGCTCCTGCCTCCCGTGGCCGGCGGTGCTGCCACGGAGGCCTCACCGCCCCCTACTATTCCCACCGTTGGCCAGGCCCTGCGGCGACGGCAGCCTCACATCGCAGCCAAACCAGTGAACCCTCGTACTCCTCTCCGCGCGGGCTTCCACTGCCGTGTCTTCCCCGGCTCCCCGTTGTCCCCTTCCTAGGCCTCGCCGTCGTCCACCGCCCTGGTGCTCTCGGCGCGGCGTGGTCAACGTGGTCAAGGAACGACTTCCATCAGACGTGGACTGTATGTGAAGAGGCTGACAGCTGGGTCCACGGCCGCAGCAAGGAAGTGCCCCCTTATTACACGAAAAATAGTGATTCCTCCACCTGACAGCTGGGACCCACCGGACGGGCCACTGTATTTCGTGAAAAAAGTTCCCCCCTGACTGCTGGGACCCACCAGCTACATCTTCGCACGCAAGGAAGTGCGTCCGGGCAAAAAAAAAACGATTCGCCCCCCTGACTGCTGGGACCCACCAACTACATCTACGCAGGCAAGGAAGTGCCTGACAGTCGGGACCCACCTGGTCGAAGCGTACGTAGCATTATCATTCTGGTCGCGAACGTGTGCGTACATATATACTGGTGGATGTAGAGGCGCACACGTGTCGTAGTAGAGGCGCGTACGTGTCGTAGTAGAGGCGCGCACGTAGCATGTACACGTACTTACATCGGCCAGGGTGCAAGAAAGAAAATACGGCCACGTATGTGTACATACGGGCGGGGTCTCAAACGCCTACTCGCGCATACGTACGTACGGCATGTACACGCCTACTCACGCATGTACACGTACGTGCGGCAAGGGCTCATGTACATGGCTTGGTCGGAACTGAGAAACAGCGTCGTCGTCGTGTTCATGGGGAGGCAACGGAACGCGTCGTGTTCATGGGGAGGCAATGGAATGCGTCGTGTTCATCGGGAGGCAACGGAACGCGTGGGAGGCAACCAGCTGGGTCGGAACAGAATGCGTGGTCATGTTCATCGGGAGGGCTTGGACGGAACAGGCGATGGAAACAAGGCCTGGCGTTCCGCACAACGGAGGAAATTGACCTCCTATGTTCGAAACAGGGTCCTGTTGATCGAGAGGGGTCTGGTGTACTGCAAAACGGAGGAAACGAAACTCCTATGGTCCAAACGGGGGTCCTATTGGTTGGGAGGGGTGTGGCGTACCGCAAAACAGACGAAACGGACCTCCTACGGTCGAAATGGGGGACCTGTTGATCGGGAGGGGTGTGGCGTACCGCAAAACAGACGAAACGGACCTCCTACTGTCGAAATGGGGGTCCTGTTCATCGGGAGGGGTGTGGCGTACCGCAAAACGGGACTCCACGGGATACTATTCATCTCCACCGTCGACCTCCTCCAGCCTCCACGGGCTCCTGTTCATCCAGCCTCCACCGCGCGCTACTCCAAGGGCTACTGTTCAACCACCCTCCACGGGCACCCCTCCACCGTCTACTGTTCATCCAGCCCTCCACACCACGGGGTCCTGTTCAATCACCCCTCCACCGTCTATTGCTCATCCATCCCTCCACCACACCACGGGGTCCTGTTCATCCAGAGGCAACGCCACCACTCACTGTTCATCCACCCCCCCCCCCCCGCAACGCTCACTGTTCATCCCAGAGGCAGCATCGATCGGCTTCTTCAGTGCAACTGCACAAAACTTGATTGGATTTCCTATTCGTGTTGGTAGATTCGTATTTTATGTTGGTCGTCTCATGAAAGGTCAGTACATGCCTTCATCCACATGATTGTACAGTGCGCTTTGAGATGCTGTGCTACTTGTATTGGTACTGTTTTAAATAAATGATGAATTGAAGCTATTGTATTGCTGTCTTTTCCCATTAAGTAGTGAACAAAAATGGGACCAACCCAGACATGATGCTTGTTGCTTTGTTACAACAAATTCAGCATCACCCCCTTTATAAGCCAGTAATTGATGCCACTCTCAAAATTAACTACTGAATCTTATTTCAAAACTGCAACACTTGTTAGGGATTGGCGGGATTACCATTTTTGTGGCCGCATGTTTCATCCTCCTTTATTAGCCAGTAATTGATTCCTTTTTTGCCTCTGTTTATACAGGGATATCTATTCAGCTTGTTGCTATTGCGACATTTTGCTTCGCTACGTGAAACACTTTGCTTGATTTCAGTGCAACTGCACAAAACGAGATTGGATTTCCTATTCGTGTTGGCAGATTCGTATTTTATCGTTGTCGGTCTCATGAAAGGTCAGTACAGGCTTCATCCACATGATTGTGCAGTGTGCTTTGATATGTTGTGCTACTTGTATTGGTACTGTTTTAAATAAATGTTGAATTGAAGCTATTGTATTGCTTGCTTTTCCCATTAAGTAGTGAACAAAAATGGAGCCAACCCAGACATGATGCTTCTTGATTTGTTACAACAAACTCTGCATCACCCCCTTTATAAGTAGATGGAAGCACATACTGTTGTTGCGCCCACTCTACCCTGGAACTGAATCTTAGTTCAAAACTGCAAACACTTGTTAGGGATCGGTAGGAGTACCATTTCTATTAGGGATCGGCCAGAGTACATGTTTAAGAAATGTATTGTTCAGATGATGTCTCTGTTATTATATATCAGTTAAAACTTATAGTGTTTTAAATGGTACTATCCTGCTTTGTAGTTCTTTCTACATGTTTAACCAAGGTATTGTTAAGATAATGTCACTACTAGGGAAAAGCCTATACACAGAATCTTACCAATAGCGCTGTACAAAATCAAACGCTACTACTACTTAGTAGCAGCGCGCGTAAATAAACCGCGCTACTGCTATGACTTTTGCAGTAGCGCGTACTAGCGAAAAGCACTGTTGCTATGTTTGAACTGGGCGCGCATGGCTAGCCCAACCTAGCAGTGGCACGTATACTGGCCCAGCGCTACTGCTACTCTCCTTAGCTGTAGCGCGCTTACGTGTAAGGCGCTGCTGCTACCGGAAATAAAATAAAGTGAAAAACAAGTAGGAAAGTAAATGAAAATGAAAGAAATAGAAAAAGGAGAAAGGAAAAAAATAAAATGTAAAGAAAAATAAAAGAAAAAGGGAGAAAAGGAGAAAGGAATAGCAGTAGCGGGTTTCAGGAAACGCGCTATAGCTAACTTAGCTATAGCGCGTTTTCGGAAACGCGCTACCGTTACGTTTCACTTAAACAGCGGTTCCCTCCCGCCCCCCGGCCACCACTTCTTCCCCAAATCCCTCAGCCTCGCCGTCGTCTCCCCAATTCGCCGTCACCCCACTTCGCCGCCGTCTCCTGCCGGTGTGGACGCCCGCAACCTCACCGTCTCCCCCCGAGGCCGCCGTCATCCTCACCGCCGCCGCCCGAAGCCGCCCTCAGCCTCACTGCCGCCACCCGAGACTTCCCCAAATCCCTCAGCCTCGCCGTCGTCTCCCCAATTCGCCGTCACCCCACTTCGCCGCCGTCTCCTGCCGGTGTGGACGCCCGCAACCTCACCGTCTCCCCCCGAGGCCGCCGTCATCCTCACCGCCGCCGCCCGAAGCCGCCCTCAGCCTCACTGCCGCCACCCGAGACCGCCCTCGACGTCACCGTCGGCGCCCTCCACCTCACCGCCGCCCGAGCCCGCCCAGGACCGCCGTTGCCAGTGCCCGAGCCCGCCCTCTCCGCCCCTGCCTCCGTCACCGAGCACCTCCCCGCCACCGTCTCTCCCCTCTCTGTAAGTCCCCCACCCCTCCCCCCACTCATCTCTCTCTGCATTTTAGAGAAAAAATTAGTAGAGCAAAAGTTTTTTTATAGAAAAAATTTTAGTTTAGAGCAAAGGATGTTAAGTAGTAGATGTTAGAGCAAAAATTAGTTTAGAGCAAAAAATTTGGTTTACAACAAAAGTTAGTTAGGGCAGTAGGGTTTAATTAGGGTAGATGCTGCTTGTATAGTATATAGTGATACTAGTAGATGTTAATTAGGTTAGGGCAATAGTGGTACTAGTATATGTTAATTAGATGTTTTTCAGTTAGGGCACTAGAGTTTTGCTAGGTTAATTAGGTTAGTAGTGCTGCTAGTAATAGTGGTACAGTAGGTTAATTAGGTGATGTTAAATGAATAACCTAAATGAATGAAATTAGTAGTTAACTGAATTTTTTTTCCTTTCATCATTATAGAGCACTAAAGTTAACTGAATTTTGTTCTATTAGTAGTTAAATGAATTTTCTTCTACACTTTGTTTTTGAAATTAGCTTGTGAAATTTGGACATGTGTTGCGGTGTCGAAGAGGGATATTTGAACACTGTTTCTAGGGAATGATGCTGAGTGGCCTATGTATTGCCGGAATGTTGATTCATTTCTATTCCGGCAAATTTCAGGTTCTCGATTTGTCCACTTTTTAGCAAAGGTCATGCCGAAATTTTCCGTGAATTTCGGCATGACTTGTGCTACAAACTAGGACATATCAAGTGCCCGTGATTTGCCGCACAAGGAAGGAGTCAACATTCCTACAAAACAATAGGCCTTTTTTATGTCATTATTCATTTTATTAGGTCTAGAATTAATTGACTAGATTTAATCATAGGAAACATGGCTAGCAACGATGAAGGACATGGTTCTGGTGATTGCGACGACGCCTACCGGGCGGCAGACGAATTTTTTAGCCTTACCGACGATCAACCGATGTTATTGCTGGGCCCACCGGTGGCATCAGGGACTGAGACCGACACGCAGACCGGTGCTGAGACTGAGACCGGCGCTCAGACTCAGACCAGCATCGAGACCGGTGCTGAGACTGAGACTGGCGCTGCCTCGGGGAGCAGGGCCGGTGTAGAACCGAAAGCAAAGAGGCAACGGGTTCCTAACAAACTCAGGACTACTAGAGTGGTGGTCACGGAGGTGGACGATAGCAATTTTGAGCCAACGGCGCCCGGGGAAGCGCGTCGATGCTACGGCAATCAAATAGGCTGCATCGTACGGACAACCGCCACCATCAACAATGAGAAACTACAGAAGATAGAAAATATGAGGAGCTCCCTCCTAAAGAAGTTTCACCAGATATTCTTGTTCCTGGGCCAGAATGAGAAGGATTATATAGATCCAGATGAGGACCCGGCAATGAAGAAGATAAACAAACATGCCATGACCAAGTTTAGCGACGCGTTGGCCGCCTGGAAAAATCGAGTGAAAGCAAGGATCATCGACAAGAAGGAACCCTACTCCGAGATTGTAAAGGATAATCCAAGAATCATGGAAGAGCAGTTTCAAATATTCAAGGAGGCTTGCGAGGCCGAAGATGCCAAAAAAAGTCTAAGTACATGAAGGGGCTTCAAGAGAGGAACTTTGGGAGCCACCACCTCGGAAGCCGTGGTTACGGCGGAAAGAGGTCCAAATGGGCCAAGGAGGACGTGGAAGCCGCGAGTCTGGGCATCCCAGACCCCTTGGCGGAGTTCACCATCCCGCAGGAGCATGACGTCTTCAGGGCCCGGCACCGTTGGGACCCAGTGAAGAAGGTTTACGAGACAACACCGGTCATTACGGAGTTCATGAGACTACTGGTAATTTTAGTTTCTGATCAATTCGACTGCACACGTTAGTCATATTTCTAAACGATCCTTGTGCCTTTTGCAGAGAGAGCAGCACAGGATTGCGGCCGAAAGCGACTCACCGTCTGAGGCATTGGCGAGGCCCAAGTGGGACACTCCATTCAACCAGGCGTTGAACATATTGAAATAACAACCAGTGGATACTCGACCATCGTATGGACGCGTGCACGGTGTCGGAGACGGCGCCACGTGGAAGAAGTACTACCGTGAGACCACGGAGGAGAGAAAGGAAAGACTGAGGTTAAATGAAGAAAACATCGACAAGAGGGTTGAGATTGCGGTTGAGAAGAAATCAACGCAGACAGTCGCAACGGCGGTAGCTGCCGCAAAACAGGTGGCTGTAGATATTTCTACTACCTTAGTTCCGGCCGTTTTCAATTGGACCAGGCAAAATCCAGAAAAAAATGCAGCGGACTTTCCCCTTGCTGACTTCTTGGCGGGGAGCAGCTCCACTAGCGTTGCACCAGCACCTGCAGCTGCACCTGCTCCCGCACCGGCTCCCGCACTGGACGTGCTAGGCGGTGCTTCGTCTTTGGCTGAGCTCGACGCCCTCACAGTATCTATCACACCGGCCCCCTTCAATATAAATGTATAATATCCCGTTTTCATTGCCTTTCGGATGTCTCACATCGCAGACTTTTCTTTGCAGGCCGACGAAACCCCGTGCACCATATTGTACACCATCGGCGACCAGAAGGTGGACGTGGGGAAGGCGACGATAATGGAGCTGAAGGAACCATTGTTCCACAGCCGGCCAATTCCCCCGAACGTCTTCAAGGTTTCCATGGCCAGTGTCAAACCGGGCCACGAGAATTTGCCTCCTCCAGTACTACTGGGGGATGACGACGAGACACCGCGGCGGCTTGGTGATTGTTGCAATGCTGGGTGGGTCCTGTTGTGGCCAAAGAGTCTGCTTCGTCTGGAGGCGGCCGGGAGCACACCCACGAGCATGCAGCCTCAGCAAGGTATGAACATCAACACCCCACCTACCCAATTAGCGTCGGGTGTCGGGTTGGGTGATAACGGACGGGGTAAGGAGGAGGCTCCATTAGTCGCTGATGACGTCGCCATGGATGAGGATGAGGACGACGATAGCGCTGCTGAACAGTATGTCTATACTGGCGCCTCCTCAAGGTTTGAGCGTCATGAGTCGGTGCCTGAATTGCCGTCTCAACGTATTATGGACGACCCTCCGGTAGTAAAGAAGTTTAGGAAGAGAGCGAGGAAAGGAAAAAAGCTGTTTCTATGATCCAGCCGCCTCAGCAGCCTCGGCTTTAGGACCGTATAGATATCCCCGATGCGGATAAATGGCATATGCCCGGTCAACCAATCCTACCTGCAACAGCGTTACGGGCCAGATTCGGCGATCTAAAGAGACTTCATGACGATGTGCTGTGGGTAGAGAAAGACCTCATCGCCTCGAAAGATCCAGGATACCCACTCTATGTGGTTAACGTTCCGCGGCAAATGTCGTACGTCGGCAGCTTCCCCGCAGATAAGTTCTTCCTGCGATTCGATTACATATTCGACATGTTTCACGTGAAGAAGCTGGATCTTATGTTTGTCTGCCTTTATGCCTTGCACATGAACATCATCGGGGTTGAGCAGATATCTCATATCTGTGTCGCTGACCCGTACTACATGCACGAGGGCTTCTTGGGAGTCTGCACAAAGCACCGTGAATACGCGAGGGATAACATCGCCAGTTTCATTCTCGCCAATAAGGACAAGGGGGCGATTCTCGTGCCTTATCATCCCGTGTAATTCATCCGCGCTGCTATCCTTCCTTCGATTTCAATCATTCATTTGCACGGTGGAGGCTAATTAATTTGAGGACTTATTTTGCGCAACGGCGGGCGCGCCGTCCTCATCATCCTCTACCCCCTATTCTCCCACGCTCTTTACTTGGACTCGTCGAAGAACATTCACAAAAAGGATTACACCCACATCAAGGATGTTCTCGACAGTGCTATGTATTACTACCAATCAATGGGTGGAGAGGTCAGGGACAAGAAGATAAGGGGCGGCAGGGTCGCCTTCGGCCATAAGACCGACTTCTGCTGCATCCAGCAACCGAACGATTCTCTTAATGATGGATTCTATGTCCTACACCACATGCTAGAGTACAGACGGGATCACCAGAACCTTCGCATGGCACCTTCTTCCGGTGATGCCCATATTCTGCAATGGGCAAAGGACATAGGAGATATCGAGGATCATCAACTTCGAGCTGAGTTCTATAACATCCAGCGTGAACTTGCCCAAATCATCATGAAGGAGGTCATCGGAAAAACAGGGATGTTCTATGGAGAAGGACAAATGTCGCGGGAATACGTCCGAACATGGATAGCCTCTCAGCGTCTCGACCTGAAGCCTTTCACTAGGCTCGGGGACTATCTCCCTGACTTGGATGGATGGAACGACATGTTGGAGTGATTGTTGATATATGACAATGTGTCCATTTAGTCCATACTTTCTGTATGACAAAACTTTGAGTTATGCACGGTGAAACTTTATTTGTGATGTAGTTAAACCCTCCTCCTCCTCGACTAGCGAAAATCACTCTAGTTAGGGCATTTTGGGGTACGATGAACTTTGTTATTTATGCTTATGATATGTTGTTTCTATTTTTGCCAAGTCTGTCTCTTTCTATTACTCAACTATATATGTTGCATATCATCGACTCATGCGATGATGCAGGTGCATAGATCATAGATGGCGAAGAAGTGCTACGCCAGGAGTATATATACGACAAGTGGCCGGAGTGTCAGGCCGCCCAGGTTTACCGGTTTCCGGTTTCCGAGCGACATGCAGTAGTTAGTTTAGGTTCACGCTAATGCGAGAGAGGGACACGAACTCATGTTCTCAAAGTGATAGCTCTTCTCGCGTATTAGATGGATGACGATGTATTTGCAAGTAATCGAGACTTGTATCGCTATTTTCGAGATGATGACGAGAGACCACTTTGTGTTGGATGATGATTATGATGATGACATGATTTGATGAGACTAATTGTATGTATATGCTATGATTACATATGTATGTGTATGATATGCTAAAGATTATTGTATAAAGCCTATTCAAATACAAAACAAATATGCAGGAAAAAAAACTAATAAATAAACTAGTAGTAGCGATGGGGGAAATTTAGCAGTAGCGCCTCCTTACCAGTAGCGCGTCCCAGCAAACAGCGCTGCAGATAATATCAGTAGCGCCCTTTCCCAAAGAGCGCTACAGCTATTCATGTATAGCAGTAGCTTGGGACAACAGGCGCTACTGCTATACGTTAGCTGTAGCGCCTTATTAGTAGCGCCGGCACCCGCGCTACTGAGAGGCCCAAAACCCTCGCTGCTGCTAGGCTTTTCCCTAGTAGCATGTCTCTGTTAAAATGAATCAGTCGCATTGTTTTAGGAATGATACTTTTCTACTTTTTCGTTCTTTATACATCTTGAAACAAGGCATTGTTAAGATAATGTCTCAGTTAATATGAATGAATCACACTGATTGAGAATTGCTACTCTCCCGCTTTGTTTCCCATTAAGATAAGGTAGATCAGTAGATGCTTTTCTTCTGGGAGTACAAGTCATCAACCGTTATTTCTCAGTAATTGTTTCCCTTATACCTTTTGTTGCTTACAGGGATATCAAAATTAAAGCTCGGTTTTATTCCGACTTTGATTTTAGTTCAACTGCACAAAAGGAGCCAATGTGTCCAAGGCAAACTGCTGCACTACTGGGTCCAGTTGGTTGTTCCACTTTGCAGAAAGAAGCAGTTATTGTTTGCGCTACATTACAGAAGGAATGACTGAGAAGCTTTACAGAATATTAGGCCTTCCACTATGTAGGCCAAAAGAGGTGCCAATTTCACCTTTTCTTAGTTTGGCACCGAATCCCTCCATTGCTACAGTCGGTGCCATAAATATTAGACACCGGTGACATGACTAGTCTGCAGAGACCATTGGCAATTTAACAACACGTGGAGTGCCCTGGGCAAGAAGTGCCCAAACAAGTACAAGAAGCGACAGGACTCCACGATCATAGGCATTACACATTTTGAATGGGAAAAGCTTGTCAAAGTTTAATCATTGATGCTAGCAAGAAGCAATAGGACTCCACGATCATAGGCATTACATATTTTGAATGGGAAAAGCTTGTCAAAGTTTAATCATTGATGTTAGCAAGAAGACGTTAGTTTAATATATTGGAATTGGAAAACCTTGTCAAAATTTGCTCATTGATGTTAGCCAGAAGACATGCATTTGATATTTTTGAGTGGGACGCCCTTGCTATGAGCAACGTCGAGTGTTTTTTCCTATTCCTGTGTTCAGTTTAGAAGTAAATAGTTACTCTGCTTAGATATTCCTATGTTAAGAGTTTGTTCTGAATATTGTCTATGTAATGCCAAGCCTTGTGTTTGATTGCAAAGATGAGCTTGGAATATTGTGGCATGCAGCATCACGAGCTGTTCACCGTGCCTCCTAAGAATAATGCTTCGTATTGTTTTGCATGTCAATCTAATGCCAGTGATTTGCTTGTTAAGAAGATCATCCTCTTCTGTTGTTTCCGTGCTTAAGAAGTTCATCGTCTGATGTTTCATTCATAGCCTATACGACAAGTCGGGTAGGTTAGACGTGAAACCATATGATCTTTCGACCAACTCATGATATTAGGCCGTGATTGGATCGTCGTTTTCCAACCAAAACCGCTTGTAAAACTGACGCTTGTAAATTAAAGCAGATGGTCTCAGGCGAAGGCGCTTGGTTGGTCGATTTCGACTAGTAAAATATCGGAAGTACTTGACACACGATAAAAACGTTGAACGACACTCGGACGATTGCTAATCCAGCCGTTAGCTGCTGTTTCAGCCTTGCCCATGGATGGCATGATACGCACGTCGTGCATGTATCGTCTGGTAATGTCGTCCATATAGCAGTGCTCATAAAATATACAATGGTCTCTCAAATTACACGCGTAACCCGCCGGTTTTACTTACAGACCTCGGGCCCTCAGTTTCATTACGCCTGTATTTTACGCGTTGTTTTCAGTGACGAGTAAATTACACTTGTATGTTAATACAGGTTTGAAATAAACCAGAGCTCCCAAGCACGACCTTACCATTTCATGTCGTCTCAGTTTCTCGAAGCTGCTCATAGTTGTCCGATGATCCTAGCTTCCTGAATGAGTAGCGGGCGCTGTATCAGACCATCCATAGGGCCCGCGAGGCCCGCTCCGTTGTCCTTCGAGTTGTTGCGCTCGCCGTGGCATTGAGCATTGTTAACATCGTCACCGAACATGAGGATTCAGGAGATGACTTTATTTTGACTGGATGACACTAGCGACCCACTAGGGCCATAGCCGTACGTACGCAAGTGCCTCCTTATTATGTACAACTATTTTTTTGCTTTCTCCTGGTTTCCTGACATCACGGTCCCACACCATTGTCAACCTATGTAGTCAATATAAACGAGAGAATTGCACAAGGTGCGGCCGACAGTTGGGACCAAGCAGCTCGAGCAGTATTTGTGTTTTTGAGGTGTGAGCACTGCAGAGTTTTTCTTGGCAATGGTTTCGTTGTTGTTCAGAGGAGAGCAGGTTCTTAACTGGGCGGGCTGTGGCCCGTCTAGCCCAGGCCAGATATCCAGCCTAGATACTAATTTTTTCAAGATGAAAATGGCTAGCCCAGCTATACGTCTTTTTGAGGAATACCCAGGCAAGGTCAACTTGTTATTCTCCGCCCCACTAGGCTGCAAATCTTTCCTAGGAGGGATGCATTAGGCTTAACAGGAAAATGGGCTTTAAAAAATAATAAATGGGATGTAATTATAAAAACTGGGCAGTAACTATAAAAAATGCACCAAACACGAAATTAGTTTATGAAATATTATTTATGGATTTTGAAAATCTTAAATTTTCATTATTGCGCACGCAATGTTTCGTTGGATTTTTACGTAATACAAATTTATATTTAATCTGACTAGAAATTTCGGGATAAAAATATTTTGGAGCCCATCAAAATGTGGGAAATTTTATTGAATTCTGTCTTCAACGGTTGGTTGAAATTATTAATCATTGTCCTAGCTAGAAAATGGGTTGTACTTTTAACAAACTGTAAATGGGCTGTTGTAAATTCCATTAGAATTCCAAAATGGGTTGTACATTCTTACAAAACGCAAATGGGCTATAAGTTCTCTGCCACACACTTGTGGGCCTACTAAGTGACGCGTCCCCTAAAAAAAATAAGTTGACGCATATGCAAGGCTTTGCCAACTTATTATAGTCAACACACGGTTCTAGCAGCAGTGGCCGTTGGATGTTTATCTAGCAGATGCCATGCTTCTTCTTCAATCTCGGATATTCTTAGCTTCGGGCGCCCAAAAAATGATTCCTCCCCCTGACATCTGGGGTGCACCATTTCGGAGGCTGACCTATGGGCCTACTAAGTTGGAGCGTACCAAGGGCTTAGTCAACTTAGTCAATAATAAACGTTTCTAGCTTCAGTGACCGTACGATGTCCATGCAACAGCCATAGTGCTTCTTCAACCTCTGGTCTTCTTGGTCAAGCCACCCAAAGCAGCGCCGGTCGTGCCGCCTGCTCCTGCCTCCCGTGGCCGGCTGTGTTGCCGCGGAGGCCTCACCACCCCCATATTACTCCCACCGCTGGCCAGGCCATCCCTCCACTCACCCACACCCCCTGTTATTCTACGGCGACGGCAGCCTCACACCGTAGCCGAACCAGTGAACCCTCGTACTCCTCTCCGCATGGGCTTCCACTGCTGCGTCTTCCCCGACTCCGCGTCGTCCCCTTCCTAGGCCTCCTCGTTGTCCAGACGACCGCCATGGTGCTCTCGGCATGGCGTGGTCAACGTGGTCCACGACCGACTTCCATCGGAAGAGTACTGTACGTGGAGAGGCTGATAGCTGGATCCAGGCGGCCGCAAGGAAGTGCCTCCTTATTACGCGCAAAATAATTATTCCTCCACCTCACAGCAAGGACCCACCATACAGGCCACCTTATTTCACGAAAAAAACGTTTCCCCCTGACTGCTCGGACCCACCGGACGGGCCAGCGCATTTCGTGAAAAAACGTTCCCCCCGCTGTCAGTTCGGACCCACCGGAAGTGCCTCCTCATTACGCACAAAAAAATGAATACTCCCCCTAGTAGCTGGGACCCACCATGGTGGGAGGCTGACTTGTGGGCCTACTAAGTTGACTGGGACGGGGGCCTTTGTCAACTTTAGTCAATATGAACGATTCTAGCTCCAGTGATCGTACAATGTCCATCCAACGGCCGTAGTGCTTCTTCAACCTCTGGTGTTCTTACTCCAGCCACCCAAAGCAGCGCCGGTCGTGCCGCATGCTCCTGCCTCCCGTGGCTGGCTGTGCTGCCGCGGAGGCCTCACCGCACCCTACTATTCCCACCGCTGGTCAGGCCCTGCGACGACGGCAGCCTCACACCGCAGCCAAACCAGTAAACCCTCGTACTCCTCTCCGCGCGGGCTTCCACTGTCGCGTCTTCCCCGGCTCCCCGTCGTCCCCTTCCTAGGCCTCGCCGTCGTCCACCGCCCTAGTGCTCTCGGCGCGGTGTGGTCAACGTGGTCAAGGAATGACTTCCATCGGACGTGGACTGTACGTGGAGAGGCTGACAGCTGGGTCCACGGCCGCAGCAAGGAAGTGCCTCTTATTACATGCAAAATAATTATTCCTCGACCTGACAGTGGGGACCCACCGGACAGGCCACCGTATTTCGTGAAAAAAACGTTTCCCCCTGACTGCTGGGACCCACCAGCTACACCTTCGCACGCAAGGAAGTGCGTCCGGGCAAAAAAAACAAAACGATTCGCCCCCCCTGACTGCTGGGACCCACCAGCTACATCTTCGCACGCAAGGAAGTGCCTGACAGTCGGGACCCACCTGGTCGAAGCGTACGTAGCATTGTCATTCTGGTCGTGAACGTGTACGTACATATATACTGGTCGATGTAGAGGCGCGCATGTCGTAGTAGAGGCGCGTACGTGTCGTAGTAGAGGCGCGCATGTAGCATGTACACGTACGTACAACGGTCAGGGTGCAAGAAAGAAAATACGGCCACGTATGTGTACATACGGGCGCGGTCTCGAACGCCTACTCACGCATATGTACGGCGAGGGCTCGTGTACATGGCTGGGTCGGAACGGAGAAACAGCGTCGTCGTCATGTTCATGGGGAGGCAACGGAATGCGTCGTGTTCATGGGGAGGCAACGGAATGCGTTGTGTTCATCGGGAGGGCTTGGACGGAACATGCGATGGAAACGAGGCCTGGCGTACCGCAGAACGGAGGAAACGGCCTTGTGTTCGACCGGCCACGTTCGAAACGGGATCCTGTTCATCGGGAGGGGTGTGGCATACCGCAAAACGGAGGAAACGGACCTCCTACGATCGAAACGGGGGTCCTATTGATCGGGAGGGGTGTGGCGTACCGCAAAACGGAGGAAACGGACCTCCTACGGTCGAAACGGGGGTCCTGTTGATCGGTAGGGGTGTGGCATACCGCAAAACGGAGGAAACAGACTTGTGTTGGAGCGCTACGGTCGAAACGGGGGTCCTGTTCATCGGGAGGGGTGTGGCGTACCGCAAAACGGGACTCCACGGGATACTGTTCATCTCCACCGTCGACCTCCTCCAGCCTCCACGGGCTCCTGTTCATCCAGCCTCCACGGGCTCCTGTTCATCCAGCCTCCACCGCGCGCTACTCCACCGGCTATTGTTCAACCACCCCTCCACCGTCTACTGTTCATCTAGCCCTCCACACCACCGGGGTCCTATTCAACCACCCCTCCACCGTCTACTGTTCATCCAGCCCTCCACACCACAGGGTCCTGTTCAACCACCCCTCCACCGTCTACTGTTCATCCAGCCCTCCACACCATGGGGTCCTGTTCATCCACCCCTCCACCGTCTACTGTTCATCCAGCCCTCCACCACACCATGGGGTCCTGTTCATCCAGAGGCAACGCCATCGCTCACTGTTCATCTAGACCCCCCCCGCAATGCTCACTATTCATCCCATCGACCGGCTTCAGTTAGTAGCAGTAGCGAAGGAATCGCTCGATCGTGTTCAGTTAATAGCCATCGATCGATCGCTCGGGTTTAGTAATGCGTAGCCTGCAGTGCAATCGCTCGCGTTTAGTTAGAGCCCAACGCCTCGCTCGGGATCAGTTAGAGCCAACGCCTCGCACACACGCGCATACGTGTATGAGAGAAACGCGCATCGCTCAGCCCCCGACCTCCCACCGTAACCGGGAACTCCCCAAAATTTTCCTCCCGCTCGCTTCTACCATGGTTTTTCCGTCATGGATGACCCGAAGAATATCATGCGGCTGTGTCTCCAGCCCGCCCAGGACGAAAAGCCCATTTTTTGTCATAGAAGTAGGAGCCCTCCACATCTATGATGATACCGGGTTTTGTCACAATTATCGTCATAGAAGTGTCATATGTATGACAGAAAAAAAATTCGTTCGGCCCAAAATGTCATGGATGTGTCTTTTTTTTGTAGTGAGAGGTAATTTAGTAACATGAAAATTTCTACAATCATATTTCCTCTCTCATAATAATTATATGTGGGATCATAAGAAAATTCAACAAAATAGCTATCACATAAAATATTTTCAACACGATCCACATGCATGCAAAGTTGACACTCTTCCAAAATAGTGGGATTAACATTAAGTAAAGTCATGACCTCTCCAAACCCACTTTTATCAAAAATTTCATAAGATTGAACATGCTCCAAATATGTGGGATCTAAAGTTGACACTCTTCCAAACCCACTTTTAATAATATTGCAAACACTATTATCAATCTCATATTCATCATGGGGCTTAAATAAATTTCCAAGATCATAAGAAGAATCACCCCAATCATGATCATTGCAACAAATAGTAGTCATAGCAAAACTAGCATCCCCAAGCTTGAGGTTTTGCATATCATTAACACAATTGACATTGAGAGAATTTATGATAACATCATTGCAATCATGCTTTTCATCGAAGGAACTATCAAGTATATGTGCAATAGCAACGATCTCATGTTTAACATAAGGAACTATAGCAAACTCATCTTCATAAATATTGGCATTAGGGCCACAAGAATAGAAAGCATCATGTTCATCAAGGGATATTTCAATCAAATCATTGGAATCATGATTATCTATAGATTCATGCATATCATTATTTTCCTCCGAAGCAACGGTCATTCTTTCAATAAATTCTTTGACATAGACATTATGAGCATAGTTTTCATAGAAATATTTAAGTATGTCAAATTTTTCAGATTCGTAGAGAGTAACATCATACTTCTCAATAAAAGAAGCAACATCATAAGCACCCTTAAAAGCCACAAATTCTTTAATTTGTTCGATATCGTAGTAACTATAAACACCCTTTGCATAAGAAGATAAAATTTCATTTTCATTAAACTCACATAGGTAGGGAAGGTGTTTTTTAGGGTTCTTAGAGCAACAAGTAAAATCACAAATTTCACAAAGATTCCAAGCATAACACAGCAGTCCGTTTATTTGATCCCATAAGAGTCCCTTTTTAAGACAAATGGTGACGCACAAAATGAGCATGCTCATCTAAAGATTTCCCATCAACTAGGCTAGTTGGGGTTTTAGCACGAGCGCATATGGATCGAAGATGATCCAAGTAGAACACTTTAAGTGGATCCATATCAATAGATTTTTAGCAAGCAAAGATTCAAGCAAATAGAAGGCACATGGAAACACAAACAAAGATACATACGGGAAGAAGGCGAATAGAATGGCAAAGGTGAAGTGGGGGAGAGGAAAACGAGAGGCAAATGGCAAATAATGTAATGCGAGGGATAAGAGTTTGTGATGGGTACTTAGTATGTCTTGACTTGTGCGTAGACTTCCCGGCAACGGCGCCAGAAATCCTTCTTGCTACCTCTTGAGCACTGTGTTGGTTTTCCCTTGAAGAGAAAATGGTGATGCAGCAAAGTAGCGTAAGTATTTCCCTCAGTTTTGAAAACCAAGGTATCAATCCAGTAGGAGGCCACAAGCAAGTCCCTCATACCTACACAAACAAATAAGAACCTCGCAACCAACGTGATAAAGGGGTTGTCAATCTCTTCACGGTCACTTACGAGAGTGAGATCTGATAGATATGATAACAGTAAGATAAATATTTTTGGTATTTTTATGATATAGATTGAAAGTAAAGATTGCAAAGTAAAATAGATTGGAAACTTATATGATGGAAAATAGACCCGGGGGCCATAGGTTTCACTAGTGGCTTCTCTCAAGATAACATAAGTATTACGGTGGGTGTACAAATTACTGTCGAGCAATTGATAGAAGAGCGAATAATTATGAGAATATCTAGGCATGATCAAGTATATAGGCATCACGTCCGTGATAAGTAGACCGACTCCTGCCTGCATCTACTACTATTACTCCACACATCGAATGCTATCCAGCATGCATCTAGAGTATTAAGTTCATAAGAACAGAGTAACGCATTAGGTAAGATGACATGATGTAGAGGGATAAACTCAAGCAATATGATATAAACCCCATCTTTTTATCCTCGATGGCAACAATACAATACATGTCGTTTCCCTTTCTGTCACTGGGATCGAGCATCGCAAGATTGAACCCAAAGCTAAGCACTTCTCCCATTGCAAGAAAGATCAATCTAGTAGGCCAAACCAAACTGATAATTCGAAGAGACTTGCAAAGATAACCAATCATGCATAAAATATTTCACAGAAGAATCAAATATTGTTCATAGATAGACTTGATCATAAACCCACAATTCATTGGATCTCGACAAACACACCGCAAAAAGAGTTACATCGAATAGATCTCCAAGAAGATCGAGGAGAACTTTGTATTGAGATTTAAAGAGAGAGAAGAAGCCATCTAGATAATAACTATGGACCCGAAGGTCTGAAGTAAACTACTCAGACATCATCGGAGGGGCCATGGAGTTGATGTAGAGGCCCTCCGTGATCGATGCCCCCTCCGGCGGAGCTCCGGAAAAGGCCCCAAGATGGGATCTCTTGGGTACAGAAGGTTGCAGCGGTGGAAATAGGATTTCTTGGTGCTCCTAGATGTTTTCGGGGTATGTGAACATATATAGGAGGAAGAAGTAGGTCGGTTGAGCCATGAGGGGCCCACGAGGGGGAGGGCGCACCCAGGAGGGTAGGCGCGCCCCCTGCCTCGTGGACACCTCGTTCGTTTCTTGACGTCCACTCCAAGTCCTCTGGATCACGTTTGTTCCAAAAATCACGCTCCCAAAGGTTTCATTCCGTTTGGAATCTGTTTGATATTCCTTTTCTGCGAAACACTGAAATAGGCAAAAAAACAACAATTTGCACTATGCCTGGGTTAATAGGTTAGTCCCAAAAATAATATAAAAGTGTAAAGTAAAGCCCATTAACATCCAAAAAGATAATATAATAGCATGGAACAATCAAAAATTATAGATACGTTGGAGACGTATCAGCCATGTGTCGGAGCCTTTAGGCAAGTCCACATACTCAACCATCGTATAGTCACTGGTGCGCGTCGGTCCTAAACAAACGGTTTTTAACCCCTTTCCGGGATGGCATTTGTAACCGTCGCCAAGTGAGTGTGGGCGATAGGGGGCTCCTTCCCACACGACCCAGAAAACGTTGGGGATAGGGCCCCTACAGTACTCCTACTCGTTTCTGCTCGCATTGCCATATCAGTCGGTATTCTATGGTGCTACGTTTACGATGTGCGGCCCATCACAAACGGTTCACTATTATAGAACGTGTATGATGGGCGGCCCATCACAAACGGTTCACCGTTAAGAAGATTAGCTATTCGTCGTACGAGTGTCAGACAGGATTACAAAACGTCGGACCGTCGTAACATCGTCATACACGACAACTATCGCACACGCTATCCTGTGGTGGAACATTTATGATGCATACTTCATCAGAAATAGTTCATAGTTGTGAATCGTGTATGATAAGGCAACTAACACAGATGTTTAGTTTGCCCGCACCGTTTGTGATATTGTGTAACATCGCACACGGTTTGCAAATGGCAACTATGTGCATGCTTGCACATGTTTCCTCTCTATGAACCGTCTCGGATTATGGTGCATATCGCAGATGTTTGTGTTTTACCAACCATGTGTGCCGTAACAACCTGGAGAGCATAATTTCACCCTAATGTAATTGTTGCTTTTCCAAATTGTACCGGATTTGTATTTGAATTTGAATGTATGCTACAGCTTTATTCATATCCATCAGGTTCAGACAACCAATGCATTATTCGATTCATAGGTACATATGTTCAAGAATTACATTAGAACCAAATAAAGAATGATGAACCATAATTTTATACTTGTACTATTAAAGACGGTAAAGAAAGAGGCGAAATATATTCTGGTTGCTGAACAAGGTGAAGCGGAATGCCCATATTGTGCCCTCCTCCATGAAGAAGGCACGCACGACTCTAGTCCAACCCCTTGTGATGGCCGACCACCCATCCTTCACGGTCTTCATGAAAAATCTAGATAATCATTGTGTTCTGGTAGAAATACTTTAACCTTTGCATGCCCACCAATCATGTAGTTTGAGAGGTAATCTTGAGTAAACTGCTTTGGCAACCACTGCAAAGGAAAAAAGATTCAGACATTATCATCTAACACAACTCATTATGGGCAGTAAAAAGAAGCCTGCAGAGTTCTTACTTACCATCCTACAGTTCACTATTGTCTTGGATAAAGTGTAAAAAATAGTTTAATTGCCATCTTTGGACCCATCTTACTAACAATCTTTATCAGCTTCCTCACTTGATGCTGGTTCATCGATATCTCATTGCCCCATACGCAGAAAGGGTCGAAGCACAGATCTTTACCAATGACATATGTACCTAAAAGCACCAAGTTAATATTAGAAGCTAAATAGCAATTGCACAATGATGTAGCACAACACTCTTTTATAATATGTCTATATACATCTGTATGTGGTAGTCCATTTGAAATCTCTAAAAAGACAAATATTTAGGAACAGAGGGAGTATCTTATAACATCCAATATACTCACATATTAGATGAATTAACATCTTATATTATGGGACGGAAGGAGTTTAGTGCATTCCTAAAAATTATCGGTTGATTAACTGCTACTGTATCCAGGGGTTACAGTTAGTTTGAGCTAGTTCAGGCTCAAATAGCCCTAAAGTATATCTAAACATGAGGTCTAGTTTGAGCTAGTTGCATCTATAACCCACCAAAAAAACTATCCAACCCAAGAGGTGCTAATTGGAGCTAGTTCTCCTAGTGCATTTATTGTAAATCTAACCCTGCCATCCAAACAACTCTTTGGATGGAGTTAGTTCAGGGTTAGTAATGAGCTAGAAACTAACTCTAACATCTAGCTAAGTTGAGTATCCAAACAGGGTTGTTGTTGTTGTTGGTGGTGATGGTGGTGGTGTTGTTGCTGTTGCTGCTGCTGCTCCTGCTCTTCTATGTATATCTAGACATCATTAGAACATTAATGTAACACTCTTCCTTGTTGCTATGTAGCCTCAAATTGCATATTTAGACATTAAGTACAGTGCATGTTGCTATGTAGCCTCAGATATATTACATATGGCCCTAGTTAACCTAACGATAAATGGGTTGTTGATATATTCAGTTAAAAGTATGATTCACCGATTAGTCCCTTATCAGCCGCCGGCCTATGTGGTACCAGCTACCAATATCCTGAAAAGTGAGCAGATATAAGCCATGGGATGAAACTAACCTCGATGGAAAACAGCAGTCGTTCCTGAAATTGTCCTGTGTAGGTACATCGAGAAGCATGTTAAGCACAACAGTTCATACTTGCACATATAGAACATCACGTTGTGAATAATTGGAATAAACAAGGCATACTACGGATAACCAAAGATACCATTTGAAACTGCACATATGCTAACTACAAACAACCAAACAATCAAAAAAACTTTAAAAGAGGCATATGCTAGCTATAACAGGCTTAACAACAAGCAGTATGCATTCCTATCAGTATGTTTAAAACTGGATTGATGAAATGTACTGCACAGTAAATAATTGCACATATAGAGCATCACATTGTGAACAACTAAAATAAACAAGGCATACTGCAAACAACCAGATATAGCAATTAAAACTGGACATATTCTCACTACACTACAAAAGGGACTCGACAGTACAAATCATGGGATTCCCCCTATGAAGAGGCATGACAAAACAAATCATGGGTTTCCTCACTTGTCACGGATGGGCTCGTTCCCGTGGGAAGACCACAGACCCTGGATGCGCTCCATGTTGTCGCGGATGGGCTCCTTCCCCTTGGAAGAGCACGGCTGTAGGGTGCCCTCCCTGATGTCGCAGATGGGTGCTTTCCCTTTGGAAGAGCAGATGGGCTCTTTCCCCTTGGAAGAGCCGGAGAGGGTGCCCTCCTCGTGGTCGCCGTCGATGAGGTCTGACTTGGAAGCTGTGGATCCGTGTCCTTTAGAAATGACAAAAGGGGCTCGATGGCGATTTAGAATGGCAAATTGTTGACAGCGAGCGAGAGGAGATCAGCAGCGAGTCCACGGACGAGATCGACGACGATTGAACCCGAGGGGTTGAGGGTGGGCCACTTAACCTGTGACATAGCCCGCCTCAGGCCGTTGCTGTCGATGACCTCGCTGTCGTAGCCGGCGGACAAGACATGCCCGCATACTATAGCCCGCTGCTTGAGTGCCTACCGCCAGTAATGGTCGTTAGCTTCCTCGGCGGCGTCGGGCGAAGAGACCGCTATACACTTCTTTTGGACCAGTCGCTCCTCGAGCTCCACGAGAAGCGTAGCCGGGCTTAGGCTATGACGCTCTGGAGTGGGGGATGGGGATCTATGGGAAAGGGGCGTTTGGCAGGCGTCATCTAAGAAACTCAGGGTGGCTTGGGTATGGAGATCGGTGGGTAAGCTGCACGGGCAAACCGGCAGATGTTCACAATGGAGGCCTTGCAGCGGTGGCGGCGGGGACCTTGCTAGTGTTTTGAGCAAGGGAGGGGTGTGTGTGTGCATGCACGCACACCCAAGGAGGGTTTGGTGTGTGTGTGTGTGTGTGGAGGGGGCACGGGGTGTTTGAGAAATGACGCGAGTACTGAAAATTTTACTACGCGGGAGTCAAACGCGGGATTGAAATGCCGGGCTATTGAAAATTTTAATGATAGTGCATCGCACACGGTCCGGAGATAACAACTTTGTGTTATGAAACAGAAAAACCCTCGAAGCGGGTATATATTTTCTAGGGATGCATGCGGGATTGGGAACAAGAAACATCGCACACGTCTGGAGATAACAACTGTGTGTTATGAAACAGGAAAACCCTCGAGGCGGGCAAATATTTTTGAGAGGGGGGGCCTCGTGGAGCCCAATGTACTATGCGGATGTGTGCGTGACAGGTGCACCGGCGTGGCACACGGTTAGTTCAAGTGAACCGTGTCTGTTGCGTCATCCGACTTATCTAATGTTCATAAATTTGGTGAAAAATGATGCGAGAAAGGGTCAGAATACGACCACACTTACATGTGGACCAAATTTATATATCAAAAGGGTGGTTTGATTTTCAAATCCCAGATGCAACTTCGATGTGGCACCTCTCTCGCAAAGCACTGTGTATTGCTTGCCCCCACCCCCCCTCGTGTCGGCACGAAGGGAATCCTAAGCTATGAATGCATGCCCCTCCCCCCAACCGAGGTTCACCCTAGGAAAGTGTGAAGTAGCTAGCAGCCCCCCTCCTCCCTCGTGTCGTCATGAAGGGAATCCTAAGCTCTGAATGCATCCCCCCAACCGAGGTTCATTCACCTAGCAAAGTGTGAAGTAGCTAGCAGCCCCCCTGACGGTGTCCTGGACTAGGGGGTACTCACCACATCGTCTCCCGACTAGGTGGATCGGACCGAGGACCCCATGGCGGTTCACTCATGGGCCACTTCGGGCAGCCCATGCCGCATACAAGGAGTATTCCACAAGACTTGGTGATCAAGACAAGGACTCCTCTCCACCAACGTATTCGGCTAGGACTCTAGTTATCCTAGGCCTCTGGTGCATTATATAAGCCGAGGCCAGGCTAGTCGCTAGATTATTATTACATTATTCATCATACCCTCGGGTTTTAGACCACAACATATGATCTCGAGGTCGATCAACTCTGTACTTGATACTCCATCAATTTAAACAAGAGCAGGACGTAGGGTTTTACCTCCATCAAGAGGGCCCGAACCTGGGTAAAACATCATCTCCTTCGTTCCTATTACCATTGATCCGAGAATCCACAGCTCGGGACCCCCTACCCTGAGATCTGCTGGTTTTGACACTAACAATGGTGCTTTCATTGAGAGTTCCGCTGTGATATCGACAAATGATCAATGGCTCGACTGCAGATCAACTGCGACGTCGGTGTCTTCGTCGCCGGCTCGACTAGTCACCTTGGCTTGACCAAAGACTGTGCCCAGCCTCCAATCATCATGTTTGGATGAGGGCCTTCATCAAACATCAACTCCGATCTCTATCATGATCATGGAGGAATCATCCTTTGAGCTCGGGGGCTCAACGTCAACATTGCCCTCGGGCGACCATGCTATTCTTCCGGACAACAAACTTGTATCCTCTGCCACCACCTCCTCGAGCATCTCTTTGACAATTTCTTCGGCGGAATTGTGCGAAATTGAGTCTACAACAACCCTGTAAAATTTTTTCATGTTCTGATGGAGCAATCCCCGTCGATCTCCGATATACCAGAGCCTTGTCGAGTCTTGACGGGAATCAGGACGAGTTTAGGGCATGGTATCCAGATCCCAGCTCGGAGGTTATTTGGAAGATCCAACCGTTCATGTGCTTCGTAATTTCCATATCTACAACCTCTCAAAATTTCAGCTCGATCCGACCGTCAAACTCCGGGAACCATCCGATTAGTGCATCACTTTTTGGATCGGTTTTCTGTGCGAATACGAATCCGACCCGGGATCATCTCTCTTCATGAACGAGATATTGGACAACCTTTTTGGAAGAATCTCTCTCTAGGGTATTGTGTTTTGTTTCCGAACACATGATCATGAATTTTGCTCCTTTTCGGAGGTAATCTTCACCGTCATGCTGGTGTCAAACCAGTCCGGCAATATTGCTTCACAGCTGCCGACCTGCACTAGACACGTCGTCGCTTTGTTGAGCCGAGCTCAACTTCTTCGGATCATCATCTCAGCGAGCCAAACAAAGAGTTTGGAATTGCAAAGTATAAATCATCACCAACATCGCCACCCTATGGATCACACGGAGCGGACACACCGGCATCGCCGCATGGTCACTTCATCAAGCCGGCATTGACTGCGTCACAAGTTACGTGATAACCCACAAGTATAGGGGATCACAATAGTTTTCGAGGGTAGAGTATTCAACCCAAATTTATTGATTCAACACAAGGGGAGCCAAAGAATATTCTCAAGTATTAGCAGCTGAGTTGTCAATTCAACCACACCTGGAAACTTAATATCTGCAACAAAGTGTTTAGTAGCAAGGTAATATGATAGTAGTGGTAACGGTAGCAAAAGGTAACAGTAGTAAAAGTAATGTTTTTGGTATTTTGTAGTGATGATAGAAATAGCAACGGAAAAGTAAATAAGCGAAGAACAATATATGGAAAGCTCGTAGGCAATGGATCGGTGATGGAGAATTATCCCGGATGCGGTTCATCATGCAACAGTCATAACCTAGGGTGACACAGAACTAGCTCCAGTTCATTGATATAATGTAGGCATGTATTCCGAATATAGTCATACGTGCCTATGGAAAAGAACTTGCATGACATCTTTTGTCCTACCCTCCCGTGGCAGCGGGGTCCTTACGGAAACTAAGGGATATTAAGGCCTCCTTTTAATAGAGAACCGGAACAAAGCATTAACACATAGTGAATACATGAACTCCTCAAACTACGGTCATCACCGGTAAGTATCCCGATTATTGACACTTCGGGGTTAACGGATAATAACACATAATAGGTGACTATAGACTTGCAAGATACGATCAAGAACACTCAGATATTGATGAAAATATAATAGGTTCAGATCTGAAATCATGGCACTCGGGCCCTAGTAACAAGCATTAAGCATAGCAAAGTGATAGCAACATCAATCTCGGAACATAGTGGATACTAGGGATCAAACCTAACAAAACTAACTCGTTTACATGATAGATCCCATCCAACCCATCACCGTCCAACAAGCCTACGATGGAATTACTCACACACGGCGGTGAGCATCATGAAATTGGTGATGGAGGATGGTTGATGATGACGATGGCGACGGATTCCCCTCTCCGGAGCCCCGAACGGACTCAAGATCAGCCCTCCCGAGAGGTTTTAGGGCTTGGTGGCGGCTCCATATCGTAAAACGCGATGAATTTTTCTCTCCAATTTTTTTCTCCCCGAAACACAATATATGGAGTTGGAGTTGGAGTCGGAGAGGCATCAGGGGGCCCACGAGGTAGGGGGCGCGCCCTAGGGGGGCAGGCGCGCCCCCACCCTTGTGGGCAGGTGGTGGGCCCCCTGGCCTTCATCTTTTGCAGGTATTTTTCATATTTTCTAAAAAGTTGCTCCGTGAAGTTTCAGGTCATTCCCAGAACGTTTGTTTCTGCACATAAATAACACCATGGTAATTCTGCTGAAAACAGCGTCAATTCGGGTTAGTTCCATTCAAATCATGCAAGTTAGAGTCCAAAACAAGGGCAAAAGTGTTTGGAAAAGTAGATATGACGGAGACGTATCAACTCCCCCAAGCTTAAACCTTTGCTTGTCCTCAAGCAATTCAGTTGATAAACTGAAAGTGATAAAGAAAAACTTTTACAAACTCTGTTTGCTCTTTCTGAGACCGCAAAACATAATCAACTAGCGAGCAATAATAATAAATCTCGAATGACAACAATTTCTCAAAACAATCATAATATGATATCACAAGGTGGTATCTCGCTAGCCCTTCCTGAGACCGCAAAACATAAATGCAGAGCACCTTTAAAGATCAAGGACTGACTAAACATTGTAATTCATGGTAAAAGAGATCCAGTCAAGTCATACTCAATGTAAACTAACAGTAATGAATGCAAATGAAAGCGGTGCTCTCCAACTGGTCCTTTTTAATAAGAAGATGATGACTCAACATGAAAGTAAATAGATAGGCCCTTCGTAGAGGGAAGCGGGGATTTGTAGAGGTGCCAGAGCTCGGTTTTGAAATAGAGGTGAATAATATTTTGAGCGGTATACTTTCGTTGTCAACATAACAACCAAGAGATGGCGATATCTTCCATGCTACACACATTATAGGCGATTCCCAAACATAATGGTAAAGTTTATACTCCCCATTCCACCAACAAGCATCAATCCATGGCTTGCTCGAAACAACGAGTGCCTCCAACTAACAAGAGTCCCAGGGGGGGTTTGTTTGCAATTATTTTGATTTAGTTTGCATAAAGCATGGGACTGGGCATCCCGGTGACCAGCCATTTATCTCGTGAGTGAGGAGAGGAGTCCACTCCTCTTGAGAATAACCCGCCTAACATGGAAGATACTGACAGCCCTAGTTGATACATGAGCTATTCGAGCATACAAAACAAGATATTTATTTGAAGGTTTAGAGTTTGGCACATACAAATTTGAAAGTGCAACTATCCCTAGGTGGTTTTGGTAATTCATAACAACATATAGCTCATTGAGCTAATGCTATTCCAAGATGACTATTTCAGGAAAGCTCAATGATTGGCATGGCATGGATGTGAAAGTGGAACCCTCAAAATTCTAAGGACAAAGGATTGGCTCAAGCTCAAAAGCTCAAGACTCTTCATTTTATATTTTAGTGATCCAAGATCACATTGAGTCTTTAGGAAAAGCCAATGCTATCAAGGAGGGATGAGGTGTTGCTTAATGAGCCTCTTGCTTCATGTGCTTAGTGATATGCTCCAAAACCCTCAACTACTTTCCCACTTCCACATATGACCTAAACCCAAAGCCAAACTCGGTCCTACCGATTCTTTCTATCCGGCGCCACCGAGTTTCACTTGTCATAATCCACTGCCAAACCCTAGCAATTAGGTTCTACCGATAGGGATCTCGGTCTCACCGAGATGGGATTGCAAACTCTCTGTTTCCCTTTCGTAACTTTTTGGTCTCACCGAAAGAGCGGATCGGTCCCACCGAGATTGCAATGTAAATTCAGTGTTTCCTTTTTGTAACTTTTCGGTCTCACCGAAAGAGCAAATCGGTCCCACCAAGTTTGCCTGACCAACTCTCTGGTTAGCTTATTACCAAACTCGGTCTCACCGAGTTTGTGTAATCGGTCTCACCAAGATTACGTTATGCCCAAACCCTAACCATATCGGTCCTACCGAGTTGCATGTCAGTCCCACCGAAAATCTCAAACGGTCACTAGGTTTACCTTTTCGGTCCGACCGAGTTTGTTGATTCGGTCCCACCGAGATTGGAAAACTATGTGTAACGGTTGGATTTTGTGTGGAGGCTATATATACCCCTCCACCTCCTCTTCATTCGTGGAGAGAGCCATCAGAACACATACACAATTCCAACTCATATGTTCTGAGAGAGAACCACCTACTGATGTGTTGAGACCAAGATATTCCATTCCTACCATATGAATCTTGATCTCTAGCTTTCCCAAGTTGCTTTCCACTCAAACCTTCTTTCCACCAGATCCAAATCCTATGAGAGAGAGTTGAGTGTTGGGCAGACTATCATTTGAAGCACAAGAGCAAGGAGTTCATTACCTACACACCATTTGTTACTTCTTGGAGAGTGGTGTCTCCTAGATTGGCTAGGTGTCACTTGGGAGCCTCCGACAAGATTGTGGAGTTGAACCAAGGAGTTTGTAAGGGCAAGGAGATCGCCTACTTCGTGAAGATCTACCGCTAGTGAGGCAAGTCCTTCGTGGGCGATGGCCATGGTGGGATAGACAAGGTTGCTACTTCGTGGACCCTTTGTGGGTGGTTGCTTCTTCGTGGACCCTTCGTGGGTGGAGCCCTCCGTGGACTCGCACAACCATTACCCTTCGTGGGTTGAAGTCTCCATCAACGTGGATGTAGGATAGCACCACCTATCCGAACCACGGGAAAAACATCCGTGTCTCCAATTGCGTTTGAATTCTCCAAACCCTTCCCTTTACATTCTTGCAAGTTGCATGCTTTACTTTCCGCTGCCAATATACTCTTTGCATGCTTCCTTGAATTGTGTGATGATTTCTTGACTTGTCCTACAATAGCTAAAATCTGCCAAGAACTAAAATTGGGAAAAGGTCAAGTTTTTATTTGGTCAAGTAGTCTAATCACCCCCCCTCTAGACATACTTTTGATCCTACAAAATTTACTTGGAACGGCAGGTAGATACTGTATATAGGCAGGTATAGTGGACTCATATGGAATAACTTTGGGGTTTATGGAGTTTGGATGCACAAGCAGTATTCCCGCTTAATACAGGTGAAGGCTAGCAAAAGAGTGGGAAGCGACCAGCTAGAGAGCGACAACAGTCATGAACATGCATTAAAATTAATCAACACCGAATGTAAGCATGAGTAGGATATAATCCACCATGAACATAAATATCGTGAAGGCTATGTTGATTTTGTTTCAACTACATGCGTGAACATGCGCCAAGTCAAGTCACTTAAATCATTCAGAGGAGGATACCACCCTATCTGTAACGCCCCAGTTATACTTTTCATATTTGTATCCAACTCTTGCCGTCTCCGGCGCTAAGTTATATTTATTTCTCGGGTTCGGGTCTTTGTCTCCGTGTGTTGTTTTCTTTTTCGTGCATCTCTTATCATGTTCATCTCATGCATTCGAGCATTTTCCCCGTTGTCCGTTTTGCATTCCGGCGCTTCGTTCTCCTCCGGTGGCCATTTCAAGCTTTCTTTCGTGTGTGGGGATTAAACATTTCCGGATTGGACCGAGACTTGTCATGCGGCCTTGGTTTACTACCGGTAGACCGCCTGTCAAGTTTCGGGTCATTTGGACTTCGTTTGATACTCAACGGTTAACCGAGGGACCTGAAAAGGCCTGTGTGTGTGCAGCCCAACACCCCTCCAATTTGGCCCAAAAACCCACCAAACTCTGCTCCATGTCCTAGAGCGTTCGATCACGATCGCGTGGCGAAAACCGCACCTCATTTGGACTCTCCTAGCTCCACTTATGCTATTTATACCTCCTCCATTCGGATCTCCTCTTCCCCCGTTCAAAACCCTAAAAAAAACATCTCCTCGCCAGATCCGCAGCCCGTCCAACCGCCGCCTGCCACGTGGGCGAGGCCCACATCGCCGCCGCCGAGGCCCGGGAGCCCGAGGTCGGCCCCCGCGAGCCCGCCTCTCCGCGCCGCCTCCTCCTCTCGGGCGCCGCCGCCTCCCCGCCCTCCGGCGACCGGCGCCGTCGCCGCCACCGACTGGCCGTCGCTGCTCCGGGCCCCGCCGCCGAGAGCCCCGCCACCGCTCGCCGCCTCTCCGCCTCGCCTCCATCGTCGCCGCGCCGCCCCGGGCCGGATCCGGCCGGGCCGCGCCTCCTCACCGCTCCCTCGTCGCCGTTCCGAGCTCGCCGGAGCCGGCCGCCTCGCCGACGAACCTCGGGAGCCATGCCCTGCTACAGTGCCGCGAGATCCAGATCTGGGAATTTCGAAACCCTAGGGTTGACTTTCCCTTCCCCCCTCTTGAATTTTTATGCCTACTTTGACTGCTTGTGTCTCCGCAACCGTAGCTCCGTTTTGGGCATATAATATATCAAAATCTTCGACTCGACATGTACATCATTTCATTCCATTGCATCATTTGCATTTGAGGTCATCTTGATGCCCAAAATTCTGTTAGAAGGAGGCTTCATGAGTTAAATTGCAGATCCGTTAGTTCATCATGCACTTTTGTCATTTTTGCCATGTTTAATTCGTGCATGATATGCCTGTGCCCCTTTGGGATGAATTGTTAAGCATTTTGTCTTATTTCCAGAGGTGCCACCCATGCATTTTTAGGATGTGGGTGTTGCCTTGTGCAAGCTTGCGAAGAGAGGTACCTGAGATTGCTGATTTCAGGGACTTAGTAATTTTCACCAAGTCCGGGATATTTTAGTTCGTGATGCTATATGTCCAGCTTGTTTCCTAGTGATCCGTGCCTCTTTTGAGGATGATCAGTAAGGGAGTTTTGATATTTATGTTATGCTCTATTCATCCATGTCTTTGTTTGCATATGTGGGTTGCTCTAGGTTGACTCAATCGAGCTCAACTTTTGCTTTGTTGTTAATCTGGGCAGATCGTCAACTTGTTTGCGATTTTGCCGATGCTACCGTTAGTGTTCCATGCATGCTATGCCTTTGTTCTTGCCATGTGTAGCTAGCATATTGTGTCTTCTTTCTGGATATATGCTTGCCTTGCCATGACTTGCACCGTAGTGAGTGCATCGAGCTCGTTTACATGCCTTCATGAGTTATAATTTCAGCATGTCTCAGTTTTCACAAAGTCTGAAAACTGATTGTGTTCGAGCTATGTTCGTGAGCTCGGTAGAGTATTTTGTGAACCCTTTTGGCCCCAGGTCACTTTGGGTGTTTTGTTAAGCTTGTTGAGTAGCTACATTCCATGTTCTTACTTGTCATGTTCAGGTCATTTATCATGTTGTTTTGCTGCTCCAAAGAGAGCATCGTGATCTGAAATTTCAGGCTAGTGTTAATTTCACCAAGTCTGGAATCTGTTTGGCATATTCATTTTTGCCATGCTTGTTTGTACCTCTTAATGGGTGAATTTGCCTATGGCTCAGTGCTAGTGTTTTGTTAACCATCTTGTGTACATCACTTCCATGTATTTTGTTTTCATGTTTGGTGGCTGTAGCATGTTCATTTCGTTGCGTTTAGATGCCTACTTGCTGTAAATCGCAGACCGGTGTCATATCTTAAAACGCTTGCCATTTCCAAACCGTAACTCCGATTCCAATGATCTTAATATCGTTTTCAAGCGATTTCATCCCCTCTATCCAGTGGCACTCTTGGTTTTCCAAGTTGAGTCCAGGTTCATGCATTTCCTGTCATATATTGCATTTTGCATCCCGCATCGCATCCCGCATAGCATATCATCATTTCATCATATTGCTTGGTCTTGCACGTGGTTGATTGTATCCTTGTTGCTTGTTTGTCTTGTTGGGTAGAGCCGGGAGACGAGTTCGCTACCGAGGAGCCCGTTGAGTTTGCTTGTGAGGATCCAGTCAACTCTGACAACTGTGCAGGCAAGATGATCATACCCTCGAAATCACTACTATCTTTGCTATGCTAGTTCGCTCGCTCTTTTGCTTTGCCACTGCTACTATGCCTACCACTTGCTTGTCAGCCTCCCAATTGCATGATTGAACCTCTAACCTACCATTGTCCTAGCAAACCGTTGATTGGCTATGTTACCGCTTTGCTCAGCCCCTCTTATAGCGTTGCTAGTTGCAGGTGAAGATTGGAGCCGTTCCTATTGGAACATCTTTTATTTGCTTGTTGGGATATCACTATATTACTATGTTATTTTTAATGCATCTATATACTTGGTAAAGGGTGGAAGGCTCGGCCTCTCGCCTAGTGTTTTGTTCCACTCCTGCCGCCCTAGTTTCCGTCATATCGGTGTTATGTTCCCGGATTTTTGCGTTCCTTACGCGGTTGGGTTATAATGGGAACCCCTTGATAGTTCGCCTTGATTAAAGCTTTTCCAGCAATGCCCAACCTTGGTTTTACCATTTGCCACCTAGCCTTCTTTCCCTTGGGTTCTGCAAACTCAAGGGTCATCTTATTTTAACCCCCCCGGGCCAGTGCTCCTCTGAGTGTTGGTCCAAACCGTCAGCCGCCGGTGGCTACCAGGGGCAACTCTGGGCTGGCCTACCGGAAGTTTGGACAATCTGAGTGTGCCCTGAGAAAGAGATATGTGCAGCTCCTATCGGGATTTGTCGGCACATTCGGGCGGTGTTGCTGGTCTTGTTTTAACCTGTCGAATTGTCTTGTTGTACCGGGTTACCGAGTCTGATCGGTGTGTCTCGGGTGGAGGTCTATTCCTTCGTTGACCGTGAGAGCTTGTCATGGGCTAAGTTGGGACTCCCCTGCAGGGATTGAACTTTCGAAAGCCGTGCCCGCGGTTATGGGCAGATGGGAATTTGTTAATGTCCGGTTGTAGAAAACTTGAACCTTAATTAATTAAAATGAATCAACTGAGTGTGTTGCCGTGATGGCCTCCTCTCGGCGGAGTCCGGGAAGTGGACACGGTGTTGGAGTAATGTTTGCGCAGGTTGTTCCTCTAGATTCTCACTCGTGCCTTGCCTCCTCTTCTCGCTCTCTTTTGTGTATAAGTTAGCCACCACATATGCTAGTCGCTTGCTGCAGCTCCACATACTTGCCTTATCCTTCCTATAAGCTTAAATAGTCTTGATCGCGTGGGTGTGAGATTGCTGAGTCCCCGTGGCTCACAGATACTACAACTCCAGATGCAGGTCCAGGTGATTCCGCTCCAGGTGACGAGTACGAGCTCAAGTGGGAGTTCGATGAGGACTCTCGGCGTTATTATGTTTCCTTTCCCGACGATCAGTAGTGGTGCCTAGTTGGGGTTATCGATTCAGGGCCTTGTCGCATGTTGGGGGTCTTTTCTATTTTGGCGCCGTAGTCGGGCCATGAGTGATTTGTATGATGAATGTTATTTATGTACTCTGATGTGACGTGGCGAGTGTAAGCCAACTATGTTATCTTCCCCGTTTTATTATGTATTACATGGGATGTTGTAATGATTGCCTGACTTGCGACATTGCTTTCAATGCGGTTATGTCTCTAAGTCGTGCCTCGACACGTGGGAGCTATAGCCGCATCGAGGGCGTTACAAGTTGGTAATCAGAGCCTTCCCCGACCTTAGGAGCCCCATTGCTTGATCGTTTTTTTTAGAAGCCGAGTTGTGTCTAGAAAAATGTTTTGAGTCACTTAGGAATTATATATCGGAGAGTTAGGAATTCTTTTTACTTCCCAGTCTCCTCATCGCTCTGGTAAGGCATCCTGACGTAGAGTTTTGACTCTTCTCTTCTCAAATTTCACTAAAAAAATTTTTAGGATCACGCGAGTATCTTGGTTTTGTTCCGATGGTTTTGTGACGAGAACATTGTTCTTGGTGCCTCCTATATTTAGGGGTTGTGGCAGTGTCCCGGGGAGTTGAGCTCCGAGGTGTTGTCGTCACAATTTTATCGTTGCAATTCTGGTATACTTGAGATTTGTGCGCGACATCGAAAATCTCTTTTATGCAGTTCATTGGTGAGATAACCTCGACGCCACCCAGTACTGGGGCGGGAGTTCGGGAGTATCGCCATAACTTGTATAACGGATGCTTTTCGAAGTTTGAGATAGATGGGTTTCCGAAGGTTTCTTGGTTATGTGTTGAAGGATGGATACAGCTGGATGTAGGATTTGCTAGCTTGAGTGAGATATTATGCTCCCCTGTATCCCCAACACCTGATTGCATAACCGGGAAATTTCGGGAATTTCATAGGTGGGAATTCAAGTAGCCTTAGGATATCTTTCCGACAGATGTATGATATGAAATTGGGGTTCGACGTCTAGTGGTTCGCCTATTCACGGTCGAGTTTACAGTGGTCTCGTTGTGTCTTAAAGAGTCCTTGGCTATGCTGACTCGGGGACGCTTCGTATGTCATGTGCACTGCCTTGTACATGATGGTGCTGTACGATCGAGCCCGTGTAGGTCCCACCACGAAAACTTCGGACGAAATTTCTATCATGTATTTGTTCCGGCTTATTCCGCAAGCCAACCCTTGGTTTTATTTTCAGTTGTGGCATTCGTTTTGCTTCGACGTCATATGATGATTCCATCCCTCGTTGTTGTACCCCTTCTACCTGATTCTTCGTGGCTTCGCAATTTAGGAATATGTGACCACTTCAAGAGAAGTGCATTCGTTCATTTTGTTCGGATGTGAAGACTATATGTTGCAATTTTCATTCCGTTGGATTCAGCTTCTATATTTATCTGTCTATGTGCTAATGGTGGTCAACCTCTTCAGGATGGCTCCCGCTAAGAGCACCAGTCAGAACCAGAATCAAGATCCGCCACCGCCTCCACCTCCTCCAGAGGCATGGCAAGCTGTGATGGCCGCAACCAATGCAAACACTCAGCTGATCATGCAAATTCTCCAAGAGCGCAATCAAGGCAGTCAAGGGAATCAAGGCAGCAACCAGGGTCACTTTGCTACACTCAACCAGTTCCTTGCTAACGGGCCAAAGACTTTCAGTAATTGTGTTGAGGCAACCGATGCTGACGATTGGCTTGTGGATCTGTGTAAGCATTTCGAGTGCAGCAACGTCAGGCCTGAGGACTTTGTGAAATTCGCTTCCTTCCAACTCAAAGATCAGGCTGCAGAGTGGTTCCAGCAGTACAAGGATTCCAGAGGTGAACGTGTTATCACTTGGGATGATTTCCGTCAAGATTTCCGTGCTCATCACATTCCGCAGAGCGTGGTTGAAAGCAAGCGTGAGGAATTCCTCAAGTGATCTCTTCAGACCATGGCAGTATCTTTACCTCGAAGTTTTGGAATTCTTTTCAGAAGGCCATGGGTACCAACATTCGCTTCAGCACAGCTTTCCATCCCCAAACAAGCGGTCAAGTCGAGCGTGTCAACCAGATTCTTGAAGATATGCTCAGGGCTTGTGTGATCTCCTTCGGCATGAAGTGGGAGGACTGCCTTCCTTATGCTGAATTCTCATACAACAACAGTTTTCAAGCAAGTTCGGGCAAGGCCCCATTTGAAATTCTGTATGGCAGGAAGTGCCGTACCCCTCTCAACTGGTCTGAAACCGGTGAACGTCAGCTGCTGGGTAATGACTTAATCACAGAAGCAGAAGAAATGTGCAAAGTCATTCGTGATAACCTCAAAGCAGCCCAATCCCGCCAGAAGAGCTACTATGATAGTAAGCACCGTGATTTGGCTTTCGAGATCGGAGATCATGTTTACCTCCGCGTCTCTCCTATGAAAGGTACTCGTCGCTTCGGTATCAAAGGGAAGCTTGCCCCTAGATACGTGGGACCTTTTAAGATTGTCAGCAAGAGAGGCGACCTCGCCTATCAGCTCGAGCTTCCTTCAAACTTTGCCAATTTTCATGATGTGTTCCATGTCTCCCAACTCCGAAAGTGCTTCAAGACGCCTAACCGCACCGTCAACTTCGAGGACATTGAGCTCCAAGAAGATCTTTCTTATCGTGAGCACACAGTTGCTATTCTTGAAGAGACTGAACGCAAGACCCGCAATAAGTCAATCAAATTTCTCAAAGTCAAGTGGTCTCACCATTCCGACCGTGAAGCTACCTGGGAACGCGAGGATCACCTCCGTTCTGAGTACCCGGAGTTCTTTCAGTCCTAGATCTCGGGACGAGATCTTTTCGTAGTGGTGGAGTGTTGTAACGCCCCAGTTATACTTTCCATATTTGTATCCAACTCTTGCCGTCTCCGAGGCTAAGTTATATTTATTTCTCGGGTTCGGGTCTTTGTCTCGTGTTGTTTTCTTTTTCGTGCATCTCTTATCATGTTTCATTCTCATGCATTTCGAGCATTTTCCCCGTTGTCCGTTTTGCATTCCGGCGCTTCGTTCTCCTCCGGTGGCCATTTCCAGCTTTCTTTCGTGTGTGGGGATTAAACATTTCCGGATTGGACCGAGACTTGCCAAGCGGCCTTGGTTTACTACCGGTAGACCGCCTGTCAAGTTTCGTATCATTTGGACTTCGTTTGATACTTCAACGGTTAACCGAGGTACTGAAAAGGCCTTGTGTGTGTTGCAGCCCAACACCCCTCCAATTTGGCCCAAAAACCCACCTAACTCTGCTCCATGTCCTAGAGCGTTCGATCACGATCGCGTGGGCGAAAACCGCACCTCATTTGGACTCTCCTAGCTCCACTTATGCCTATTTATACCTCCTCCATTCGGATCTCCTCTTCCCCCGTTCAAAACCCTAAAAAAAACATCTCCTCGCCAGATCCGCAGCCCGTCCAACCGCCGCCTGCCACGTGGGCGAGGCCCACATCGCCGCCGCCGAGGCCCGGGAGCCCGAGGTCGGCCCCCGCGAGCCCGCCTCTCCGCGCCGCCTCCTCCTCTCGGGCGCCGCCGCCTCCCCGCCCTCCGGCGACCGGCGCCGTCGCCGCCACCGACTGGCCGTCGCTGCTCCGGGCCCCGCCGCCGAGAGCCCCGCCACCGCTCGCCGCCTCTCCGCCTCGCCTCCATCGTCGCCGCGCCGCCCCGGGCCGGATCCGGCCGGGCCGCGCCTCCTCACCGCTCCCTCGTCGCCGTTCCGAGCTCGCCGGAGCCGGCCGCCTCGCTGACGAACCTCGGGAGCCATGCCCTGCTACAGTGCCGCGAGATCCAGATCTGGAATTCGAAACCCTAGGGTTGACTTTCCCTTCCCCCCTCTTGAATTTTTATGCCTACTTTGACTGCTTGTGTCTCCGCAACCGTAGCTCCGTTTTGGGCATATAATATATCAAAATCTTCGACTCGACATGTACATCATTTCATTCCATTGCATCATTTGCATTTGAGGTCATCTTGATGCCCAAAATTCTGTTAGAAGGAGGCTTCATGAGTTAAATTGCAGATCCGTTAGTTCATCATGCACTTTTGTCATTTTTGCCATGTTTAATTCGTGCATGATATGCCTGTGCCCCTTTGGGATGAATTGTTAAGCATTTTGTCTTATTTCCAGAGGTGCCACCCATGCATTTTTAGGATGTGGGTGTTGCCTTGTGCAAGCTTGCGAAGAGAGGTACCTGAGATTGCTGATTTCAGGGACTTAGTAATTTTCACCAAGTCCGGGATATTTTAGTTCGTGATGCTATATGTCCAGCTTGTTTCCTAGTGATCCGTGCCTCTTTTGAGGATGATCAGTAAGGGAGTTTTGATATTTATGTTATGCTCTATTCATCCATGTCTTTGTTTGCATATGTGGGTTGCTCTAGGTTGACTCAATCGAGCTCAACTTTTGCTTTGTTGTTAATCTGGGCAGATCGTCAACTTGTTTGCGATTTTGCCGATGCTACCGTTAGTGTTCCATGCATGCTATGCCTTTGTTCTTGCCATGTGTAGCTAGCATATTGTGTCTTCTTTCTGGATATATGCTTGCCTTGCCATGACTTGCACCGTAGTGAGTGCATCGAGCTCGTTTACATGCCTTCATGAGTTATAATTTCAGCATGTCTCAGTTTTCACAAAGTCTGAAAACTGATTGTGTTCGAGCTATGTTCGTGAGCTCGGTAGAGTATTTTGTGAACCCTTTTGGCCCCAGGTCACTTTGGGTGTTTTGTTAAGCTTGTTGAGTAGCTACATTCCATGTTCTTACTTGTCATGTTCAGGTCATTTATCATGTTGTTTTGCTGCTCCAAAGAGAGCATCGTGATCTGAAATTTCAGGCTAGTGTTAATTTCACCAAGTCTGGAATCTGTTTGGCATATTCATTTTTGCCATGCTTGTTTGTACCTCTTAATGGGTGAATTTGCCTATGGCTCAGTGCTAGTGTTTTGTTAACCATCTTGTGTACATCACTTCCATGTATTTTGTTTTCATGTTTGGTGGCTGTAGCATGTTCATTTCGTTGCGTTTAGATGCCTACTTGCTGTAAATCGCAGACCGGTGTCATATCTTAAAACGCTTGCCATTTCCAAACCGTAACTCCGATTCCAATGATCTTAATATCGTTTTCAAGCGATTTCATCCCCTCTATCCAGTGGCACTCTTGGTTTTCCAAGTTGAGTCCAGGTTCATGCATTTCCTGTCATATATTGCATTTTGCATCCCGCATCGCATCCCGCATAGCATATCATCATTTCATCATATTGCTTGGTCTTGCACGTGGTTGATTGTATCCTTGTTGCTTGTTTGTCTTGTTGGGTAGAGCCGGGAGACGAGTTCGCTACCGAGGAGCCCGTTGAGTTTGCTTGTGAGGATCCAGTCAACTCTGACAACTGTGCAGGCAAGATGATCATACCCTCGAAATCACTACTATCTTTGCTATGCTAGTTCGCTCGCTCTTTTGCTTTGCCACTGCTACTATGCCTACCACTTGCTTGTCAGCCTCCCAATTGCATGATTGAACCTCTAACCTACCATTGTCCTAGCAAACCGTTGATTGGCTATGTTACCGCTTTGCTCAGCCCCTCTTATAGCGTTGCTAGTTGCAGGTGAAGATTGGAGCCGTTCCTATTGGAACATCTTTTATTTGCTTGTTGGGATATCACTATATTACTATGTTATTTTTAATGCATCTATATACTTGGTAAAGGGTGGAAGGCTCGGCCTCTCGCCTAGTGTTTTGTTCCACTCCTGCCGCCCTAGTTTCCGTCATATCGGTGTTATGTTCCCGGATTTTTGCGTTCCTTACGCGGTTGGGTTATAATGGGAACCCCTTGATAGTTCGCCTTGATTAAAGCTTTTCCAGCAATGCCCAACCTTGGTTTTACCATTTGCCACCTAGCCTTCTTTCCCTTGGGTTCTGCAAACTCAAGGGTCATCTTATTTTAACCCCCCCGGGCCAGTGCTCCTCTGAGTGTTGGTCCAAACCGTCAGCCGCCGGTGGCTACCAGGGGCAACTCTGGGCTGGCCTACCGGAAGTTTGGACAATCTGAGTGTGCCCTGAGAAAGAGATATGTGCAGCTCCTATCGGGATTTGTCGGCACATTCGGGCGGTGTTGCTGGTCTTGTTTTAACCTGTCGAATTGTCTTGTTGTACCGGGTTACCGAGTCTGATCGGTGTGTCTCGGGTGGAGGTCTATTCCTTCGTTGACCGTGAGAGCTTGTCATGGGCTAAGTTGGGACTCCCCTGCAGGGATTGAACTTTCGAAAGCCGTGCCCGCGGTTATGGGCAGATGGGAATTTGTTAATGTCCGGTTGTAGAAAACTTGAACCTTAATTAATTAAAATGAATCAACTGAGTGTGTTGCCGTGATGGCCTCCTCTCGGCGGAGTCCGGGAAGTGGACACGGTGTTGGAGTAATGTTTGCGCAGGTTGTTCCTCTAGATTCTCACTCGTGCCTTGCCTCCTCTTCTCGCTCTCTTTTGTGTATAAGTTAGCCACCACATATGCTAGTCGCTTGCTGCAGCTCCACATACTTGCCTTATCCTTCCTATAAGCTTAAATAGTCTTGATCGCGTGGGTGTGAGATTGCTGAGTCCCCGTGGCTCACAGATACTACAACTCCAGATGCAGGTCCAGGTGATTCCGCTCCAGGTGACGAGTACGAGCTCAAGTGGGAGTTCGATGAGGACTCTCGGCGTTATTATGTTTCCTTTCCCGACGATCAGTAGTGGTGCCTAGTTGGGGTTATCGATTCAGGGCCTTGTCGCATGTTGGGGGTCTTTTCTATTTTGGCGCCGTAGTCGGGCCATGAGTGAATTGTATGATGAATGTTATTTATGTACTCTGATGTGACGTGGCGAGTGTAAGCCAACTATGTTATCTTCCCTGTTTTATTATGTATTACATGGGATGTTGTAATGATTGCCTGACTTGCGACATTGCTTTCAATGCGGTTATGTCTCTAAGTCGTGCCTCGACACGTGGGAGCTATAGCCGCATCGAGGGCGTTACACTATCATACCACATCATAACCATTTCAATAGCATGTTGGCACGCAAGGTAAACCATTATAACTCATAGCTAATCAAGCATGGCACAAGAAACTATGATCTCTAGTTATCATTGCAAACATGTTTATTCATAATAGGCTGAATCAGGAACGATGAACTAATCATATTTACAAAAACAAAAGAGGTCGAGTTCATACCAGCATTTCTCATCTCAGTCAGTCTATCATATATCGTCATAATTGCCTTTCACTTGCACGACCGAACGATGTGAATAATAATGATAGTGCACGTGCATTGGACTAAGCTGGAATCTGCAAGCATTCAATAAACAGGAGAAGACAAGGCAATATGGGCTCTTTTGTCATATCAACAATAATGCATATAAGAGCCACTTCAACAATTTAATTATGGTCTTCTCCTATCGACCCCAAAAGAAAAGAAAAGAAATGAAATTATTTACACGGGAGAGCTCCCAACAAGTAAAAGAAGAACATGAAATATTTTTGGGTTTTCTTTTTCATTACTACTACAAGCATGGAAATTAAACAAACTAAAAGCTACAACTAATTTTATTGGTTTTTCTTAAGATTTATCAAACACACAAGAAGAAAGCATAAAAAGGGAAATAAACTAGCATGGATGATACAATGAAAAAGTATGAGCACCGACTTCTAGCAATGAGTGTGCGAACATAAATGTAATGTCAGTGGGAAATATGTACTCCCCCAAGCTTAGGCTTTTGGCCTAAGTTGGTCTATGGCCACGGCTGGCCTGGCGGATATCCATAATAGTAGTTGGGGTCATACTGCGATGCAGCGGCTATCGCCTGCTGAGCTGCAGCGTGGCGACGAGCGGCCTCCGCTCTCCTCTCGTACTCATCCGCCTCCTCTCTGGTAATAGTATATCTTCCTTTTGCCTGATGATCAAATAAGGCAGGAGCAGGGAGAGTAATATGGACAGCACGACGTCTGTCAAAGATTAGTCAATACTGGAGAGGTGATTCATTCCTCTCGACAAACTGGTGGTGAACCATAGCATTAAAGTCTAGGTAAGCAGGAGGTAATTCAATATCATCTTCGCGTATGGCTATACCAAGAAAATTAGCTATGCGGGTTGCATAAATTCCTCCAAAGAAATCTCCATTAAATCTATTAAGATGCAACCTACGTGCAACAATGGCTCCCAAATTATAAGATTTATCTCCTAACACAGCACTCCAAAAATACTGAGGTCAGGGACGCACATGTGACATGCCTCATATTTACCATTAATGCATCTACCTATGAAGAGAGCAAAATAATGTATAGAAGGAAAGTGAATGCTCCCTATGGTAGCTTGTGTTATATCTCTAGATTCTCCCACAGTTATGCTAGCAAGGAAATCTCTAAATTCAGATTTGCGAGGATCCCTTATACTACCCCATTGTGGAAGTTTGCAAGCAATGGTAAAGTCCTCTAAGTCCATAGTATAAGAATTTTCATAAAGATCAAATAGGACAGTGGGAGAATTACATGAAGTTGAAATTAAGGTACCGGTTAGGTTGTGATACTGACTGCACTTCTCTTCCTCGAAGCACACAAGATCGGCGTTACGCAAATATGTGTTGAATTCTTCTTTAATTCCTGCTCGATCCATAAAATTTTCAGAAGGCCACTCACAAGGACGCACTGGAGCGTCTCTTGGTGGCTCTTCATCAGCATCACGCATTGCAAGGCTGGGTCCTTGCTTCCTTGAGGATCCGCCTTGAAACATTTTCCTAAGCATTTTTCTTCCTCTGAAAAATTCTGAAAATTTTTAGTAACTTCAAAATAAAAGTAAACCAAACTCAATAATATTGATAGCAACTACTCCTACAAGTGCCTAGAGCCTATACCATGCATCAAAACTACTTTTGACCAAATAAATTTGACATGCAAGCTCAAGAACAGGGTCACCTAAGCAGCAAAAATTTGCAATGAATAAAGAACTAGAACAAAAACTAATTGGACCAACGGAGGAGTCACATACCAAGGAACAATCTCCCCAAGCAGTTTTGTGAGAGGTGCTTTGAGCAAGGAGATCAAAAATGGCAGCAAAATGAGCTAGAACTCGTGCTTGAGCTGGATATTCGTGTTTGGGGGATGAAGAAGGAGTGTGTGGGTGCCGGAATAAGTGGAGGAGGGCCACCGTGGGCCCACGGGGCAGGGGGCGCGCCCTCCACCCTCGTGGGGAGGTGGTTGACCCCCCTGCTGTGTTCTTAGTGCCAAATATTCTAGAAAAAATCATATTTAAATTCCAAGGCATTTGGAGAACTTTTATTTTCGGGGTATTTTTATATTGCACGGATAATCAGATAACAGACAGAAAAATAATTATTTTTATTTTATTTAATATAAATAACAGAACGTAAAAGTGGGGTACAGAAGGTTGTGCCTTCTAGTTTCATCCTTCTCATGATCATCAAAAGGAATCCACTAACAAGGTTGATCAAGTCTTGTTAACGAACTCATTCCGAATAACATGGAACCGGAGAAATTTCAAATAACACTATGTTACCTCAACGGGGATATGCACATCCCCAATAATAAGAATATCATATTTCTTCTTGACAGTAGGAAGAGGAAATTCAAAACCTCCAAATATAATCGACGGAATCTTTCCAATAGAGTTGATACTATGAACTTGAGGTTGTTTCCTCGTAAAGTGTACCATATGCTCATTACCATTAACATGAAAAGTGACATTGCCTTTAGTGCAATCAATAACAGCCCCTGCAGTATTCAAAAAGGTTCTTCCAAGAATAATAGACATACTATCGTCCTCGGGAATATCAAGAATAACAAAGTCCGTTAAAATAGTAACGTTTGCAACTACAACATGCACATCCTCACAAATACCGACAGGTATAGCAGTTGATTTATCAGCCATTTGCAAAGATAATTCAGTAGGTGTCAACTTATTCAAATCAAGTCTATGATATAAAGAGAGAGGCATAACACTGACACCGGCTCCAAGATCACATAAAGCAGTTTTAACATAGTTTCTTTTAATAGAGCATCGTATAGTGGGTACACCGGGATCTCCAAGTTTCGTTGGTATTCCACCCTTAAAAGTATAATTAGAAAGCATGGTGGAAATTTCAGCTTCCGGTATCTTTCTTCTATTTGTAATTATATCTTTCATGTACTTAGCATAAGGATTAGTTTTGAGCATATCAGTTAATCGCATACGCAAAAAGATAGGTCTAATCATTTCAGCAAAGCACTCACAATCCTCATCTTCCTTTTTCTTGGATGGTCTGGGAGGAAAAGGCATGGGTTTCTGAACCCAAGGTTCTCTTTCTTTACCATGTTTCCTAGCAACAAAGTCTTTCTTATCATAACGTTGATTCTTTTATTGTGGGTTATCAAGATCAACAACAGGTTCAATTTCTATACCATTATCATTACTAGGTTTTGCATCATCATGAACATTATCATTAACATTATTACTAGTTTCAGGTTCATTACCAGATTGAGTTTCAGCATCAGAAATAGAAATATCATTTGGATTCTCAGGTGGTTCAATAACAGGTTCACTAGAAGCAGGCAAAGTCCTATCATTTTTATTTTTCTTCCTTTTAGAAGGACTAGGTGCATCTATATTATTTCTCTGAGAATCTTGCTCAATTCTCTTAGGGTGGCCTTCAGGATACAAAGGTTCCTGAGTCATTTTACCACCTCTAGTCATAACTCTAACAACATGATCATTATCTTTACTATTCAATTCATTGAGCAAATCATTTTGAGCTTTAAGTACTTGTTCTACTTGAGTGGTAACCATAGAAGCATGTTTACTAATAAGTTTAAGTTCACCCTTAACATTAGCCATATAATCACCCAAGTGTTCAAGCATATTTGAATTGTATTTCAATTGTCTACCAAAATAAGCATTAAAATCTTCTTGCTTAGCCATAAATCTATCAAACTCATCTAAGCATGGGCTAGCAAACTTAGTAAATGGGATTACAGCTTTATCATATCTATAGAGAGAATTTACCTTTACTACCTGTGTCGGGTTATCAAGACCATGAGTTTCTTCAATAGGTAAAGGATTAAGATCATATGTTTCTTCAATGGGCGGTAAATTAAGACCGTGTATTTCTTCAATAGGAGGTAAATTCTTAACATCTTCAGCTTTAATACCTTTTTCTTTCATAGATTTCTTTGCCTCTTGCATATCTTCAGGACTGAGAAATAGAATACCCCTCTTCTTCGGAGGTGGTTTAGGAATAGGCTCAGGAGTTGGCTCTGGAGGTGTCCAATTATTTTCATTTGTCAACATATTATTCAATAGAATTTCAGCTTCATCCGGTGTTCTTTCCCTGAAAATAGAACCAGCAAAACTATCCAGGTAATCTCTGGAAGCATTGGTTAGTTCATTATAAAAGATATCAAGTATTTCATTTTTCTTAAGAGGATGATCAGGCAAAGCATTAAGTAATTGGAGAAGCCTCCCCCAAGCTTGTGGGAGACTCTCTTCTTCAATTTGCACAAAATTATATATATCCCTTAAAGCAACTTGTTTCTTATGAGCAGGGAAATATTTAGCAGAGAAGTAATAAATCATATCCTGGGGACTACGCACACAAACAGGATCAAGAGAATTAAACCATGTCTTAGCATCACCCTTTAATGAGAAGGAAATATTTTAAGGATATAAAAGTAACGAGTTCTCTCATCAGTAGTGAATAGGGTGGCTATATCATTTAGTTTAGTAAGATGTGCTACAATAGTTTCAGATTCATAGCCATGGAAAGGATCAGATTCAACCAAAGTAATTATATCAGGATCAATAGAGAATTCATAATCCTTATCGGTAACACAAATAGGTGAAGTAGCAAAAGCAGGGTCAGGTTTCATTCTAGCATTTAGAGATTGCTAATTCCATTTAGCTAATAACCTTTTGAGTTCATATCTATCTTTGCAAGCTAAAATAGCTAAAGAAGCTTCTTGATCAAAAACATAACCCTTAGGAATAACAAGTGATTCTTCATCATCACTTTCATCAGTATCATCAGATTCAATATTTTCAATTTCTCT